>NC_048574.1:73242267-73257267 GCF_013265735.2 Oncorhynchus mykiss
CAGCCCTCTCTCCTTACTCTGTCCCCATGTCTCCAGTCCTCTCTCCTTACGCTGTTCCCTTGTCTCCAGTCCTCTCTCCTTACTCTGTTCCCTTGTCTCCAGTCCTCTCCCCTTACTCTGTCCCCATGTCTCCAGTCCTCTCTCCTTACTCTGTCCCCATGTCTCCAGTCCTCTCTCCTTACTCTGTACCCATGTCTCCAGTACTCTCTCCTTACTCTGTCCCCATGTCTCCAGTCCTCTCTCCTTACTCTGTCCCCATGTCTCCAGTCCTCTCTCCTTACTCTGTCCCCATGTCTCCAGTCCTCTCTCCTTACTCTGTCCCCATGTCTCCAGTCCTCTCTCCTTACTCTGTCCCCATGTCTCCAGACCTCTCTCCTTACTCTGTCCCCATGTCTCCAGTCCTCTCCCCTTACTCTGTCTCCATGTCTCCAGTCCTCCTTACTCTGTCCCCATGTCTCCAGTCCTCTCCCCTTACTCTGTCCCCTTGTCTCCAGTCCTCTCTCCTTACTCTGTCCCCTTGTCTCCAGTCCTCCTTACTCTGTCCCCTTGTCTCCAGTCCTCTCCCCTTACTCTGTCCCCATGTCTCCAGTCCTCTCTCCTTACTCTGTCCCCATGTCTCCAGTCCTCTCTCCTTACTCTGTCCCCATGTCTCCAGTCCTCTCTCCTTACTCTGTCCCCTTGTCTCCAGTCCTCTCTCCTTACTCTGTCCCCATGTCTCCAGTCCTCTCTCCTTACTCTGTCCCCATGTCTCCAGTCCTCTCCCCTTACTCTGTCTCCATGTCTCCAGTCCTCCTTACTCTGTCCCCATGTCTCCAGTCCTCTCCCCTTACTCTGTCCCCTTGTCTCCAGTCCTCTCTCCTTACTCTGTCCCCTTGTCTCCAGTCCTCCTTACTCTGTCCCCTTGTCTCCAGTCCTCTCCCCTTACTCTGTCCCCATGTCTCCAGTCCTCTCTCCTTACTCTGTCCCCATGTCTCCAGTCCTCTCTCCTTACTCTGTCCCCATGTCTCCAGTCCTCTCTCAGTACTCTGTCCCCATGTCTCCAGTCATCTCCCCTTACTCTGTGCCCATGTCTCCAGGCCTCTCCCCTTACTCTGTCCCCATGTCTCCAGTCCTCTCCCCTTACTCTGTTCCCATGTCTCCAGTCAGTCCTTACTCTGTCCCCATGTCTCCAGGCCTCTCCCCTTACTCTGTCTCCATGTCTCCAGTCCTCTCCCCTTACTCTGTCCCCTTGTCTCCAGTCCTCTCTCCTTACTCTGTCCCCTTGTCTCCAGTCCTCCTTACTCTGTCCCCTTGTCTCCAGTCCTCTCCCCTTACTCTGTCCCCTTGTCTCCAGTCCTCCTTACTCTGTCCCCTTGTCTCCAGTCCTCTCCCCTTACTCTGTCCCCATGTCTCCAGTCCTCTCTCCTTACTCTGTCCCAATGTCTCCAGTCCTCTTCCCTTACTCTGTCCCCATGTCTCCAGTCCTCTCTCCTTACTCTGTTCCCTTGTCTCCAGCCCTCTCTCCTTACTCTGTCCCCATGTCTCCAGTCCTCTCTCCTTACTCTGTTCCCATGTCTCCAGTCCTCTCTCCTTACTCTGTCCCCTTGTCTCCAGTCCTCTCTCCTTACTCTGTCCCCATGTCTCCAGTCCTCTTCCCTTACTCTGTCCCCATGTCTCCAGTCCTCTCTCCTTACTCTGTCCGCATGTCTCGAGTCCTCTCCCATTACTCTGTCCCCTTGTCTCCAGTCCTCTCCCCTTACTCTGTTCCCTTGTCTCCAGTCCTCTCTCCTTACTCTGTCCCCATGTCTCCAGGCCTCTCTCCTTACTCTGTCCCCATGTCTCCAGTCCTCTCACCTTACTCTGTCCCCATGTCTCCAGTCCTCCTTACTCTGTACCCATGTCTCAAGTCCTCTCTCCTTACTCTGTCCCCTTGTCTCCAGTCCTCTCTCCTTACTCTGTCCCCATGTCTCCAGTCCTCTCTCCTTACTCTGTCCCCATTTATCCAGTCCTCTCTCCTTACTCTGTCCCCATGTCTCCAGTCCTCTCTCCTTACTCTGTCCCCATGTCTCCAGTCCTCTCTCCTTACTCTGTCCCCATGTCTCCAGTCCTCCTTACTCTGTACCCATGTCTCCAGTCCTCATGTCTCCAGTCCTCTCCCCTTACTCAGTCCCCATGTCTCCAGTCCTCTCTCCTTACTCTGTCCCCATGTCTCCAGGCCTCTCTCCTTACTCTGTCCCCCCATGTCCTCCCCATGTCTCCAGTCCTATCCCATTACTCTGTCCCCTTGTCTCCAGTCCTCTCCCCTTACTCTGTTCCCTTGTCTCCAGTCCTCTCTCCTTACTCTGTCCCCATGTCTCCAGGCCTCTCTCCTTACTCTGTCCCCATGTCTCCAGTCCTCTCTCCTTACTCTGTCCCCATGTCTCCAGTCCTCCTTACTCTGTACCCATGTCTCCAGTACTCTCTCCTTACTCTGTCCCCATGTCTCCAGTCCTCTCTCCTTACTCTGTCCCCTCGTCTCCAGTCCTCTCTCCTTACTCTGTCCCCTCGTCTCCAGTCCTCTCTCCTTACTCTGTTCCCTTGTCTCCAGTCCTCTCTCCTTACTCTGTCCCCTTGTCTCCAGTCCTCTCTCCTTACTCTGTTCCCTTGTCTCCAGTCCTCTCTCCTTACTCTGTTCCCTTGTCTCCAGTCCTCTCTCCTTACTCTGTTCCCTTGTCTCCAGTCCTCTCTCCTTACTCTGTTCCCTTGTCTCCAGTCCTCTCTCCTTACTCTGTCCCCATGTCTCCAGTCCTCTCCCCTTACTCTGTCCCCTTGTCTCCAGTCCTCTCTCCTTACTCTGTCCCCTTGTCTCCAGTCCTCCTTACTCTGTCCCCTTGTCTCCAGTCCTCTCCCCTTACTCTGTCCCCATGTCTCCAGTCCTCTCTCCTTACTCTGTCCCCATGTCTCCAGTCCTCTCTCCTTACTCTGTCCCCATGTCTCCAGTCCTCTCTCATTACTCTGTCCCCATGTCTCCAGTCATCTCCCCTTACTCTGTGCCCATGTCTCCAGGCCTCTCCCCTTACTCTGTCCCCATGTCTCCAGTCCTCTCCCCTTACTCTGTTCCCATGTCTCCAGTCAGTCCTTACTCTGTCCCCATGTCTCCAGGCCTCTCCCCTTACTCTGTCTCCATGTCTCCAGTCCTCTCCCCTTACTCTGTCCCCTTGTCTCCAGTCCTCTCTCCTTACTCTGTCCCCTTGTCTCCAGTCCTCCTTACTCTGTCCCCTTGTCTCCAGTCCTCTCCCCTTACTCTGTCCCCTTGTCTCCAGTCCTCCTTACTCTGTCCCCTTGTCTCCAGTCCTCTCCCCTTACTCTGTCCCCATGTCTCCAGTCCTCTCTCCTTACTCTGTCCCAATGTCTCCAGTCCTCTTCCCTTACTCTGTCCCCATGTCTCCAGTCCTCTCTCCTTACTCTGTTCCCTTGTCTCCAGCCCTCTCTCCTTACTCTGTCCCCATGTCTCCAGTCCTCTCTCCTTACTCTGTTCCCATGTCTCCAGTCCTCTCTCCTTACTCTGTCCCCTTGTCTCCAGTCCTCTCTCCTTACTCTGTCCCCATGTCTCCAGTCCTCTTCCCTTACTCTGTCCCCATGTCTCCAGTCCTCTCTCCTTACTCTGTCCGCATGTCTCGAGTCCTCTCTCATTACTCTGTCCCCTTGTCTCCAGTCCTCTCCCCTTACTCTGTTCCCTTGTCTCCAGTCCTCTCTCCTTACTCTGTCCCCATGTCTCCAGGCCTCTCTCCTTACTCTGTCCCCATGTCTCCAGTCCTCTCACCTTACTCTGTCCCCATGTCTCCAGTCCTCCTTACTCTGTACCCATGTCTCAAGTCCTCTCTCCTTACGCTGTCCCCTTGTCTCCAGTCCTCTCTCCTTACTCTGTCCCCATGTCTCCAGTCCTCTCTCCTTACTCTGTCCCCATTTATCCAGTCCTCTCTCCTTACTCTGTCCCCATGTCTCCAGTCCTCTCTCCTTACTCTGTCCCCATGTCTCCAGTCCTCTCTCCTTACTCTGTCCCCATGTCTCCAGTCCTCCTTACTCTGTACCCATGTCTCCAGTCCTCATGTCTCCAGTCCTCTCCCCTTACTCAGTCCCCATGTCTCCAGTCCTCTCTCCTTACTCTGTCCCCATGTCTCCAGGCCTCTCTCCTTACTCTGTCCCCCCATGTCCTCCCCATGTCTCCAGTCCTCTCCCATTACTCTGTCCCCTTGTCTCCAGTCCTCTCCCCTTACTCTGTTCCCTTGTCTCCAGTCCTCTCTCCTTACTCTGTCCCCATGTCTCCAGGCCTCTCTCCTTACTCTGTCCCCATGTCTCCAGTCCTCTCTCCTTACTCTGTCCCCATGTCTCCAGTCCTCCTTACTCTGTACCCATGTCTCCAGTTCTCTCTCCTTACTCTGTCCCCATGTCTCCAGTCCTCTCTCCTTACTCTGTCCCCTCGTCTCCAGTCCTCTCTCCTTACTCTGTCCCCTTGTCTCCAGTCCTCTCTCCTTACTCTGTTCCCTTGTCTCCAGTCCTCTCTCCTTACTCTGTCCCCTTGTCTCCAGTCCTCTCTCCTTACTCTGTTCCCTTGTCTCCAGTCCTCTCTCCTTACTCTGTTCCCTTGTCTCCAGTCCTCTCTCCTTACTCTGTTCCCTTGTCTCCAGTCCTCTCTCCTTACTCTGTTCCCTTGTCTCCAGTCCTCTCTCCTTACTCTGTCCCCATGTCTCCAGTCCTCTCTCCTTTCTCTGTCCCCATGTCTCCAGTCCTCTCTCCTTACTCTGTTCCCTTGTCTCCAGTCCTCTCTCCTTACTCTGTCCCCATGTCTCCAGTCCTCTCTCCTTACTCTGTCCCCATGTCTCCAGTCCTCTCTCCTTACTCTGTTCTCTTGTCTCCAGTCCTCTCTCCTTACTCTGTCCCCTTGTCTCCAGTCCTCTCTCCTTACTCAGTCCCCATGTCTCCAGTCCTCTCTCCTTACTCTGTCTGTGTTTTTCTGGTAAAATCCCTCGTAAAGGCTGTGTGTTTGGTGCATGTCTGCTGTGTGAAGAAGATAGAGGACAGTGTCAATGAGGGATTACCTTCGGGACATTCCAAACCCCTGCACCCTTGAGACTCAAGGCAATCATGCTAAGCTATGGATGCTAAAGTAGATTATCACAGCCCTGCTGATAGCATTCAGCCCCATCTCTGCTCATTTACTTTTATGGCCTCCGAGGTAAGTTTGGGCTGATAAGTAACTGACTGGCATCCTATTGTTTTCCAATGTCCCCTAGTCAGTCAACATAGCCTGTTCAAGCCCTAAATCAACGTGCCTTGAAGGTACCATAAATGTGGATCTGGGCCTGGTGGGTATTCATAAAGTGTCTCAGAGTAAGAGTGCTGGTCTAGGGTCAGTATTAGATCATAATGAATAAGGTTATCTGGACAGAGGGGGACTGATCCTAGATCAGCACTCCTAGTCTGACGTGCTTTATGGATATGGGCACGGGTGTAGAAACATCAACATCCTGTATAAGGATAACATTTTACGAACCTAGTTGCTCCGTCCATTGTAAAGGGAAAACACATACGTAGGTTAGAATGGTTAGAATTTTTTCTAGGCTATTTTGTAATCGTCTCCCATTTTATAGCTAAAGTGCCTTGCGAAAGTATTCGGCCCCCTTGAACTTTGCGACCTTTGCCACATTTCAGGCTTCAAACATAAAGATATAAAACTGTATTTTTTTGTAAAGAATCAACAACAAGTGGGACACAATCATGAAGGGGAACGACATTTATTGGATATTTCAAACTTTTTTAACAAATCAAAAACTGAAAAATTGGGCGTGCAAAATTATTCAGCCCCCTTAAGTTAATACTTTGTAGCGTCACCTTTTGCTGCGATTACAGCTGTAAGTCACTTGGGGTATGTCTCTATCAGTTTTGCACATCGAGAGACTGAAATTCTTTCCCATTCCTCCTTGCAAAACAGCTCGAGCTCAGTGAGGTTGGATAGAGAGCATTTGTGAACAGCAGTTTTCAGTTCTTTCCACAGATTCTCGATTGGATTCAGGTCTGGACTTTGACTTGGCCATTCTAACACCTGGATATGTTTATTTTTGAACCATTCCATTGTAGATTTTGCTTTATGTTTTGGATCATTGTCTTGTTGGAAGACAAATCTCCGTCCCAGTCTCAGGTCTTTTGAAGACTCCATCAGGTTTTCATCCAGAATGGTCCTGTATTTGGCTCCATCCATCTTCCCATCAATTTTAACCATCTTCCCTGTCCCTGCTGAAGAAAAGCAGGCCCAAACCATGATGCTGCCACCACCATGTTTGACAGTGGGTATGGTGTGTTCAGGGTGATGAGCTGTGTTGCTTTTACGCCAAACATAACGTTTTGCATTGTTGCCAAAAAGTTCAATTTTGGTTTCATCTGACCAGAGCACCTTCTTCCACATGTTTGGTGTGTCTCCCAGGTGGCTTGTGGCAAACTTTAAACAACACTTTTTATGGATATCTTTAAGAAATGGCTTTCTTCTTGCCACTCTTCCATAAAGGCCAGATTTGTGCAATATACGACTGTTTGTTGTCCTATGGACAGAGTCTCCCACCTCAGCTGTAGATCTCTGCAGTTCATCCAGAGTGATCATGGGCCTCTTGGCTGCATCTCTGATCAGTCTTCTCCTTGTATGAGCTGAAAGTTTAGAGGGACGGCCAGGTCTTGGTAGATTTGCAGTGGTCTGATACTCCTTCCATTTCAATATTATCCCTTGCACAGTGCTCCTTGGGATGTTTAAAGCTTGGGAAATCTTTTTGTATCCAAATCCGGCTTTAAACTTCTTCACAACAGTATCTCGGACCTGCCTGGTGTGTTCCTTGTTCTTCATGATGCTCTCTGCGCTTTTAACGGACCTCTGAGACTATCACAGTGCAGGTGCATTTATACGGAGACTTGATTACACACAGGTGGATTGTATTTATCATCATTAGTCATTTAGGTCAACATTGGATCATTCAGAGATCCTCACTGAACTTCTGGAGAGAGTTTGCTGTACTGAAAGTAAAGGGGCTGAATAATTTTGCACGCCCAATTTTTCAGTTTTTGATTTGTTAAAAAAGTTTGAAATATCCAATAAATGTCGTTCCACTTCATGATTGTGTCCCACTTGTTGTTGATTCTTCACAAAAAAATACAGTTTTATATCTTTATGTTTGAAGCCAGAAATGTGGCAAAAGGTTGCAAAGTTCAAGGGGGCCGAATACTTTCGCAAGGCACTGTATGTTGAAAAACAACTTGTTATTGTGAAGTCTCTTCTTTTCGGTGACAATTAAAATGATACATGAGCCTTGTGGGTGTGTGTGTGTGTGTGTGTGTGTGTGTGGCATTGGATTCTGAATATAATTAGTCTTCCGTTTTACGATGGTGAACTTGAGTCCCAGATCATATGATCATATGAATGAAAACAGTTTGTAGACATTCTGGTGTTGACATGCCCTTGTATCACTAACATAAAAGGTAATCTGTGTTGGCGAGAGAACATCCTATCTTTGTGTGTGTTTGTATTTCTGTCTCTGTAATGCAGGTCTAAGTGACAGTGTCTGGCTTGGTGTCTCTCTCTCTCTCTCTCTCTCTCTCTCTATCTCTCTCTCTCTCTCTCTCTCTCGCTCTCTCGCTCTCTCTCTTGCTCTCTCTCTCCTCATAAGGTGGGGAGACACAGACGGTGACCTGGATGTCAGACTGGAGGGAAGGTGTGTGTGTCTTCAAGCATGTGTGTGAGATGTACTATCTGCTCTAATATCAAAGACATACAGTTCTCTCCTGCTCCCGTCGTCTGACCCATTTTCATGGCCCCCCCCACTTTTCAGTTACATGAGACTTACACACACACACACACACACGCACACGCACACGCACACGCACACGCACACACACACGCACACGCACACGCACACACACACACACACACACACACACACACACACACACACACACACACACACCATAGAGTTCACTTATTTTACGACTGCTCCTATAACTAATCTGATACTGACATGACATTCGAGGAATCCTCAGTGAAGAAGGTAAACGTCTCGTGGTTCACCTGGTTTCTCAGAACCCAGTCTTCAGTGAAGAAAGTAAACATCTCGTGGTTCACCTGGTTTCTCAGAACCCAGTCTTCAGTGAAGAAGGTAAACATCTCATGGTTCACCTGGTTTCTCAGAACCCAGTCTTCAGTGAAGAAGGTAAAAGTCTCGTGGTTCACCTGGTTTCTCAGAACCCAGTCTTCAGTGAAGAAAGTAAACGTCTCGTGGTTCACCTGGTTTCTCAGAACCCAGTCTTCAGTGAAGAAGGTAAACGTCTCGTGGTTCACCTGGTTTCTCAGAACCCAGTCTTCAGTGAAGAAAGTAAACATCTCGTGGTTCACCTGGTTTCTCAGAACCCAGTCTTCAGTGAAGAAGGTAAACATCTCATGGTTCACCTGGTTTCTCAGAACCCAGTCTTCAGTGAAGAAGGTAAAAGTCTCGTGGTTCACCTGGTTTCTCAGAACCCAGTCTTCAGTGAAGAAGGTAAGCGTCTCGTAGTTCACCTGGTTTCTCAGAACCCAGTCTTCAGTGAAGAAGGTAAACATCTCGTGGTTCACCTGGTTTCTCAGAACCCAGTCTTCAGTGAAGAAGGTAAACGTCTCGTGGTTCACCTGGTTTCTCAGAACCCAGTCTTCAGTGAAGAAGGTAAACATCTCGTGGTTCACCTGGTTTCTCAGAACCCAGTCTTCAGTGAAGAAGGTAAACATCTCGTGGTTCACCTGGTTTCTCAGAACCCAGTCTTCAGTGAAGAAGGTAAATGCCGCAGTGGTTGACCTTGGCTTTGATCTTATTTCTCAGAGCTCAGTCTTGAGAAATGGCCAATCATCAATGTCCTCCTGAAAGGAGCCAATGACTTAAGTCAAGTAAGTCTTCCGGTCTGCTTCCCCAATGGCACCATATTCCCTACTTTGTACACTACAACAGCCCTATGGGTCCTGGAGAGGAGATCCATCTCAGAGGGCCTTCACTATCACGAGTAGAGGGGACTGGAGCCTTCACTATCACGAGTAGAGGGGACTGGAGCCTTCACTATCACGAGTAGAGGGGACTGGGGCCTTTACTATCATGAGTAGAGGGGACTGGGGCCTTCACTATCACGAGTAGAGGGGACTGGGGCCTTCACTATCACAAGTAGAGGGGACTGGGGCCTTTACTATCATGAGTAGAGGTGACTGGGGCCTTTACTATCATGAGTAGAGGGGACTGGGGCCTTTACTATCATGAGTAGAGGTGACTGGGGCCTTTACTATCATGAGTAGAGGGGACTGGGGCCTTTACTATCACGAGTAGAGGGGACTGGGGCCTTTACTATCATGAGCAGAGGGGACTGGGGCCTTTACTATCATGAGTAGAGGGGACTGGGGCCTTCACTATCACGAGTAGAGGGGACTGGGGCCTTCACTATCACGAGTAGAGGGGACTGGGGCCTTCACTATCACGAGTAGAGGGGACTGGGGCCTTTACTATCATGAGTAGAGGTGACTGGGGCCTTTACTATCATGAGTAGAGGGGACTGGGGCCTTTACTATCATGAGTAAGGTGACTGGGGCCTTTACTATCATGAGTAGAGGGGACTGGGGCCTTTACTATCACGAGTAGAGGGGACTGGGACCTTCACTATCACGAGTAGAGGGGACTGGGGCCTTCACTATCACGAGTAGAGGTGACTGGGTCCTTTACTATCATGAGTAGAGGGGACTGGGGCCTTTACTATCATGAGCAGAGGGGACTGGGGCCTTTACTATCATAAGTAGAGGGGACTGGGGCCTTTGCTATCATGAGTAGAGGGGACTGGGGCCTTTACTATCATGAGTAGAGGGGACTGGGGCCTTTGCTATCATGAGTAGAGGGGACTGGGGCCTTCACTATCACGAGTAGAGGGGACTGGGGCCTTTACTATCATGAGCAGAGGGGACTGGGGCCTTTACTATCACGAGTAGAGGGGACTGGGGACTGGAGCCTTCACTATCATGAGTAGAGGGGACTGGGACCTTTGCTATCATGAGTAGAGGGGACTAGGGCCTTTACTATCATGAGTAGAAGGGACTGGGGCCTGGAGCCGTCACTATCATGAGTAGAGGGGACTGGAGAGGCTTGTATTTTTGTAACTGTGTGAGTGAGTGGAGCTCAGTGGAGCTCACTTCCTGTTGTAAATGTCCCTTTTGTGTGTGGTGGTTTCCTGTCCGGAGTGACACCAGTGATCCCACTGTGGAGAAAGACACCCACGGGACCTGCCCTCAACCCCAAGGGAACCAAAAAGTGTCTGTGTGTCTGTCAGTGGTTGGGACTGTAGGATGGACACAAGTACTATCCAAAGAAGAAGAAGCAGACATTACAGCTCCGCGTCTGAGGAAGACAACTCATACAAACCTAGAACTGACTGAGAACGTGCTGGTTCACATAGAAACACCAAACTATTTTCCTCCTACTCCAGAGGAAGCTGGGAGTTGCCCTGGTCTCTGTCATCTTAACACTGAGGTGGAGGTGCGAAAGCGTTAAACAGAGTAATATACAGTACAGCAACTCTTAACAGGATGCCTGGGTGAAAGAGTGTCAGAGGGACAAGGAGGAGGAGGAGGAGGGTGGGGGGGGAGTGCTTGGACTGGAATGCGGACCTTGCTGAACAACTGCAACTCCTCTTTACTGTACGGGCGGATGTGTGTGGAGGTCTTGTCAACAGCCTTGTAGGCGAGACCTCGGGCTCCTTCATTAAGTCTCTGAAAGGACCTCCTAATAGGTGGGAGATGTCCTCTAGGAAAGTGTTGCGCCTCAGGGCGAGGAGAGAGGGAGAGTAGCATGGGTTGCAAGTCAGGAAAGAGAGTCCTTCTTTGTGAAAGTTAACCTATTAGCCCCGTGACTTAGTTGCATTTTCCGTGAAAAATTTGGGCGGGGAAATTGGTCCCTACGGCAGAAAGGGGTGGATGGTTTGGAGCTGAGAAGAGTCTTTGATAAGACATTTGGTTTGGTGTCACAAGTTTTCTGAGATGAAAAGCGTTTCTCTGAAGAATGAATCCGGGCTGACACGGCATGTGTTTTGGATAGGTATTTACCTGGATAATGGATTCCAATTTGATATCCCTCCAGATAAGATTTATTTCTAAATTGAATTTGAGTTATTTTGACCATCTGACTGATGAGATCAGACCTACTAAGTTTACATTTAGTTGACTAGTGTTTTTGTATTAAACATATGCATCACTACAGACCCCACATACAACAAATGCTAGATAGTTCAACAGAACCAATGCCCTTGTTCCATTAAGTTCCTCCTTTTCCTCCTAAAGGCACTAACTCTAGTTAACGTCTAGGATGTAAAGGTGATATGACAGTGTCTTGAGTCATTTTCAAACACAGTGAACCTATTGTTTTAGACGAACAGTGAGCAACAGTTGCCAGACGGCTTGATTCAAACACACAGCCAGACAGGCCTTCTCAACACATTAGGTTGCATTTTGACTAAATATGGGGCTCCCCCAGGGTCAGTTCTGTGGACGTTGCAATTCGGTGAATCAGAGGGTAAAATGCCACAGTTTCAAGTTAAATAAACATCCATATTCCAAAAAGGGAAGGAGGGAGATAAAAAATAGACAGACAGACAGACAGACAGACAGACAGACAGACAGACAGACAGACAGACAGACAGACAGACAGACAGACAGACAGACAGACAGACAGACAGACAGACAGACAGACAGGGAGTACAGACAGACAGACAGACAGACAGGGAGTACAGACCAGGCAGGGCGGGTCAAACACAGGAAGGAAACCACAAGACTCCAGCAAAGTCAAGCCCTGAAGAATGTCTGTCTCTCCAAAATGCATAGTAGTTAGTTTCACACACACACACACACACACACACACACACAGACACACACACACACACACACACACACACACACACACACACACACACACACACACACACACACACACACACACAGACACACAGACAGACAGACAGACACATGTAAACCACTTCCTTGCTCCTCCTCTGCCATCTTGTTTTATGAACAGCTACTTCTCTGGCTCTGCAGGGCTACTAAATCCTGAGTCTGGGTGAAAGGTCATGCTCTCTCCATCCTGCTGGGTGGATGCCCATCATTGTGTTTATATATTACCACTGGCGCTATTTGTAGATCGGAGGCAACAGCGTTCCCGACACGGAGCCTCCCTCCTCCACCCTCCTCTTGCCGCAATCAAGGAAAAAGGACATGCCTCCATTTTTGGAACGATGGATCCGAGACAGGAATAGGGCAAGACTATGAATAAAACAATATCCACGTGACTTAATTTTAAATCAAACTGTCATGGTGTTTCGGATCCTACATCTGTAGTTGCGTCCTCTGACAGGGGGAAAGGATGTGTTTTAATGGGCCCAATCATTGTGACTTCATAGAAACCACAACAGAGGAGTCTCTTTGGTGAGTAAAGGAGGAGGAGAAAAGAAAGAGAGAGAGAGACAAGCATTGACTGTGCACAGACTCAGTGAGCATAGCCTTGCTATTGAGAAAGGCCGCCATAGGCAGACCTGGCTCTCAAGAGAAGACTATGTACACACTACCCACACAATTAGGTGGAAACTGAGCTGCACTTCCTAACCTCCTGCCACATGAATGACCATATTAGAGACCCACAAAGAATTTGAAAACAAACCCAATTTTGATGTCTATTGGGTGAAATACCACAGTGTGCCATCACAGCAGCAAGATGTGTGACATGTTGGCACAAGAAAAGGGCAACCAGTGAAGAACAAACACCATTGTAAATACAACCCATACTAATGTTTATTTATTTTCCCTTTTGTTCTTCAACTATTTGCACATAATATGACATTTGTCTATTCTTTGTCTATTCTTTGTTTATTCTTTTGGAACTTTTGTGAGTGTAATGTTTACTGTACATTTTTAATGTTTATTTCACTTTTGTTTATTATCTATTTCACTTGCTTTGGCAGTGTAAACATATGCTTCCCATGCCAATAAAGCCCCTTAAGTTGAACATTGAAATTGAGAGAGAGAGAGAGAGAGAGAGAGAGAGAGAGAGAGAGAGAGAGAGAGAGAGAGAGAGAGAGAGAGAGAGAGAGAGCGAAAGAGAGACAATTATATAGAGTGAGCGAGAGAGAGAGGTAGAGAGAGAGAGAGCGAGAGAAAGAGAGAGAGAGCGAGAGAGATAGAAAGAGAGACAATTATATAGAGTGAGTGAGAGAGAGAGGAAGAGAGAAAGAGAGAGAGCGAGAGAGAGCGAGAGAGAGAAAGAGAGAGAGAGAGAGAGAGCCAATTATATATAGTGAGCGAGAGAGAGGAAGAGAGAGAGAGAGAGAGAGAGAGAGAGAGAGAGAGAGAGAGAGAGCGAGAGAGAGAGAGAGAGAGAGAGAGAGAGAGAGAGCGAGAGAGAAAGAAAGAGAGACAATTATATAGAGTGAGCGAGAGAGAGAGGAAGATAGAGAGCGAGAGAAAGAGAGAGAGCGAGAGAGAGAGAGAGCGAAAGAGAGAGAGAGCGAGAGAGAGAGACAGAGAGAGAGAGAGAATCTCCCAAGGCACAGATTACATGGAGGCTCTCTGCATGTTTGCCAGTTCAGGGTGCTGACACAGTGAAGCGCCCCACAGCCAGTCTTCACTTTCATCTCCCCCTCAGGCCTCCTCTCCACTCTCTCCACCCCGAGACACCCACTCTAGAGTACCCAGCCCAGCCAGGGGCTGCCTTATCAGGTGCAGGTGAGGGGAGAGGGAGGGTAAGAACCAAAGGCTCCATTGTTTGGCCTACGGGCCAAGAGAAGAGGGGAAGATAGGGGAGGAATGCTCAGTGGAGAGGCTGATCAAAGATCAAAGACTTATGGGGATTGGGGGAAGAAGGGAGGGATAGAGGGAATGGGGGAAGGAAAACCATCATCGTTGGTATTGTGTTCATACAATAACTCTTGTATGAGAGAACAGAGCGAGGAACGAGGTGACGGTAATTGACCGTATCATAACAATCCCCACCACATATTCTTAGTGGGCGGCCACTGTCCTAATCCTTCCTCTTTCGTTCCTCGATTCTCAAAATCTTTCTGCCTGAGACAATCAACTTCCTGAAGAAAAGGATGCTAGGTAAATGAGTAATTGAGTCTTCGGGGCTGTTTTAGAGGTCCGTGATGAATGCACCTGAAATGGCACATATTCCCTCATTTAAAAGTCGTCCAGTAAAGGAATAAGCTTCATATACGGTTGTTTATGTAATTCCATGCTGCCAACTGACATTTCGGGTGCAGACCACCACGTCTGATTTGCGGTCTCGGCATCTGCAAAAACCTCCTCCGAGCATGTGGGTCTATTGCATTCTTCCTCCCTCTTCAGTATGATTTCAGGAGGGAGACAACTAGGTAGGCTACAGGAAGCCTGGAGGTATTTACACCGAAGAGCAGGAGATAGACAGGAACTACAGGAAGCCTGGATGCATTTACACTGAGGAACAGGAGATAGACAACAACTACAGGAAGCCTGGAGGTATTTACACTGAGGAAGAGGAGACAGACATGGACTACATGAAGCCTGGATGTATTTACACTGAGTAGCAGGAGACAGACAGGGACTACAGGGACCCTGGAGGTATTTACACTGAGTAGCAGGAGACAGACAGGAACTACAGGAAGGCTGGAGGTATTTACACTGAAGAGCAGGAGACAGACAGGAACTACAGGAAGGCTGGAGGTATTTACACTGAGTAGCAGGAGACAGACAGGAACTATAGGAAGGCTGGAGGTATTTACACTGAGTAGCAGGAGACAGACAGGAACTACAGGAAGGCTGGAGGTATTTACACTGAAGAGCAGGAGACAGACAGGAACTACAGGAAGGCTGCAGGTATTTACACTGAAGAGCAGGAGACATACAGGAACTACAGGAAGGCTGGAGGTATTTACACTGAAGGGCAGGAGATAGGCAGGAACTACAGGAAGGCTGGAGGTATTTAC
>NC_048574.1:73262267-73272267 GCF_013265735.2 Oncorhynchus mykiss
GTTAGGGTGATGGGTTAGGGTGATGGTTTGGGGTTAGGGTGATATTTGGGGTTAGGATGATGGTTTGGGGTTAGGGTGATGGGTTGGGGTTAGGTTGATGGTTTGGGGTTAGGGTGATGGGTTGGGGTCAGGGAGATGGGTTGGGGTTAGGGTGATGGTTTGGGGTTAGGGTGAAGGGTTGCGGTTAGGGTGATGGTTTGGGGTTAGGGTGATGGTTTGGGGTTAGATTGATGGGTTGGGGTTAGGTTGATGGGTTGGGGTTAGGGTGATGGGTTGGTCAACATATGGGTCTGATACATGTTATCTGAATACACATCATGTGTCTCTCTTTGACATCCTGGGATATGCCAGAGCCTCCCCCTCCACTCCTGCTGTCTCTGTCTCTCCTTCTATCTCTCCTGCCTTGCGCCTTCCTCCCTCCCCTAGCTCTGAGCTGAACCCAGGAGAAAGATATTAGATGAATAAATGTCATCCTCTGACCTTGTGTATGGCTCCCAGACCCCATGCATTATTGCCTGTCTGGTCTCATTGGCGGACGCACACGCATACGCACACGCACACGCATACGCACACACACACACACACACACACACACACACACACACACACACACACACACACACACACACACACACACACACACACACACACACACACACACACACACACACACACACACACACACACACACACACACACACACACACACACACACACACACACACACACACAATAATTTCAGTTCCACGTTATTCACCACAGACATGTCTTCATCGAAATCATACCAATCTGTTAAACTGCTGAAGGGAAAATAATATGTACATGTAACCGGTGGGAATCGAACCCGGTCAACCCGATGTGTGACGTAACCATTAGACCCAAAGGACTCCCTGAAGGTGTGAGAGTGTCATTTGAGCTCACAAGTGTCAGACAGGGCTACCTCATCACGAGAGTGTGACACAAAATCAGCTCCGCTACACACACACACACACACACACACACACACACACACACACACACACACACACACACGTAGGAAACCAACGTTATATGAGAAAACTGAAAAGCATGATGACTCACCGTTTCTTTGGGTTGTCTTGGGCATGGCAGACAGGCTCTGTAGAAGAGACCAACACAGAGGAGGAGTCAGGATTGGTTTTAAGACTTAAAACTGCAACATTGGTACTGAAACATTGGTAACACTTTAGATACAGGTGTGGGATCTTAATTTGATCACCATATTGCAGGACAACTTTCCTGTAATGCAGGAAATGTACAATTGAAAGTGTATTTGAGGTTTAAAAAGGCTTCTGAAGTTTGTAATTTCCCCTTTGAAAATTCAAACTTTATTTTCCCTTCCGATAATGTAATCAACCCTCTGTAAAAATGTCCATTAATTATAATCCACATAGTAATTCACATTTCCTGTTGCTACAGGATTGTTTTCCTGCTGTAGCAAACTGGCTCAAATTAAGATCCTGCATCTGTACTGGTTACATTTGTTAGAAGCATCTATGGACCTACTGTCATACCATACGGCTTTACTAGATCTGCAAAATGTCCTGCTTATTCACTCCTGATTCCTGGGAATTCTCCACAATGGATTTCTAGAAACGTTGTCAATAGACCTGATTCCTACTGCAGATATGTCAAGTAGGACACATGAGGCCAACAGGTCTGATTCCTACTGCAGGTATGTCAAGTAGGACAAATGAGGCCAACAGTCCTGATTCCTACTGCAGGTATGTCAAGTAGGAAACATGAGGCCAACAGGTCTGATTCCTACTGCAGGTATGTCAAGTAGGACACATGAGGCCAACAGGCCTGATTCCTACTGCAGGTATGTCAAGTAGGAAACATGAGGCCAACAGGCCTGATTCCTACTGCAGGTATGTCAAGTAGGACACATGAGGCCAACAGGCTTGATTCCTACTGCAGGTATGTCAAGTAGGAAACACGAGGACAACAATCCTGATTCCTACTGCAGGTATGTCAAGTAGGACGAATGAGGACAACAGGCCTGATTCCTACTGCAGGTATGTCAAGTAGCACTCATGAGGACAACAGGCCTGATTCCTAATGCAGGTATGTCAAGTAGGGCACATGCGGACAACAGGCCTGATTCCTACTGCAGGTATGTCAAGTAGGACACATGAGGCCAACAGGCCTGATTCCTACTGCAGGTATGTCAAGTAGGACACATGAGGCCAACAGGCCTGATTCCTACTGCAGGCATGTCAAGTAGGACAAATGAGGACAACAGGCCTGATTCCTACTGCAGGTATGTCAAGTAGGACACATGAGTCCAACAGGCCTGATTCCTACTGCAGGCATGTCAAGTAGGACACATGAGGCCAACAGGCCTGATTCCTACTGCAGGTAAATCCCCCTTCCATAAAGGGTGTAAATCTCTGACACTTTAAGTGCTCTCTCATAGGAATGGAATTTAATTCAAGCAAATTCTCAAATATGTTTTACCATGTTTTACAGCTGTCTAATATGATTCAGTACCACCGTTCATTCTTCAGTGTGTGTGTATCTCTCTCTCTGTGTGTGTGTGTGTGTGTGTGTGTGTGTGTGTGTGTGTGCTTGCCTGTTCCAGAGTGCAGCTGGCTACAGAATGTGATTCAAACAAATGATCAGCCATTCCGTTGAAAACATACATCAGAAATACAACATACATAACTTTACTTTTCACTTTTAAGTCAGACCTTTGATCCAGTAAATGTGTGTTCTTCTAGGCCTACACAGAGTTACTGTACGCCATGCGGAAGGCACGGGGCAAACATGTCGTTTTCTGATGTGCAAACGCCTCAATCCAAGGCCACAGCAACAGATAAAGAATTTTCGGGCTGTTTTCCTTAGAGAAGGGGAGAGCGAGAGAGGGTTGTGTGTGTGTGTGTGTGTGTGTGTGTGTGTGTGTGTGTGTGTGTGTGTGTGTGTGTGGAATGCAGGGGTCTCCCTTGTTCTCTGACATCTGACCTCAGGTCCCGACTGACCTTTGATCTCTGAGCCTGTTTTAATCCAAGACGGGTCCCTGGAATAGATCTGGGGCCAAAGCTTCACACTATGCATATGTTTGTGTAAGAGTGTGTATGTGTGTTCTTAGGTGAACATTTAACTCATTTAGCAGTGGTGTAGCAGTGATGTAATCAAGTAACTAAACTTGATTCCAAGTCGAGTCCTAAGTCCCTAGTATTTGAGTCAGAGTCGTTTATACACAGAAATGGTCCACCCACACAGACAGCGTGGTGAAGAAGGCGCATCAGCGCCTCTTCAACCTCAAGAGTTTGGCTTATCAAATTTGGCTTATCATCTAAAACACTGCACAATCGAGAGCTTTCTTTCAGGCTGTATCACCACCTGGTACGGCAATTGCACCGCCCTCAACCGCAAGGCTCTCTAGAGGGTAGTGTGGTCTGCACAACGCATCAGAGGGGGTAAACTACCTGCCCTCCAGGACAACTACAGCACCTGATGTCACAGGAAGGCCAAGGACATCAACCACATCATCAAGGACATCAACCACCCGAGCCACTGACTGTTCACCCTGCAATCATCCAGAAGGCGAGGTCAGTACAGGTGCATCAAAGCTGGGACCGAGAGACTGAAAAACAGCTTCTATCTCAAGGCCATCAGACTGTTAAACAGCCATCACTAACATAGAGAGGCTGCTGCCAACATACTGACTCAAATCTCTGGCCACTTAAATAAATTGACTTAATAAAGGTACCACTAGTCACTTTAAACAATGCCACTTTATATAATGTTTACATATCCTACATTACTCATCTCATATGTATATACTGTATTCTATACCATCTACTGCACCTTGCCTATGCCGTTCGGCCATCGCTCATCCATGTATTTATATGTACATATTCTATTCCTCTCTTTACATTTCTGTGTATTTGTGTGTATAAGGTAGTTGTTGTGAATTTGTCAGATTACTGTTAGATATTACTGCATAGTCGGATCTAGAAGCACAAGCATTTCGCATTAACATCTGCTAACCATGTGCATGTGACCAATAACATTTGATTTGATTACACTCGAATCATGAGTCAAGTCCTAAGTCCCTAGTGTTTGAGTCTGAGTCGTTACACTCGAGTCACGAGTCAAGTCCTAAGTCCCGAATGTTTGAGTCCGAGTCGTTTGTACTCGAGTCAAGTCACAAGTCCTTCGGTAGTGCTAAAAGCTGCAGTCCAACCGTTTTTGAAGCTGAATTTGATGACATTGTTGCATATTTAACTAGATAATACAGCTTTCTAACATTTGCTGTTTTAATGACTGGTATGTTGAATTATACAAAAGTCACTACTGGTGGAACCCGAGTCTTCGACTACAGCACTGCTTTATAGTCATGTTCTAGTGTGTCAGTAAGGCCATATTCATTCATGTATTTATTATTGTCACATACACCAGATAGGTGCAGTGAAATGTGTTGTTTTACACCATCATCCATGGTAGTACGGCACACCTGCAGCAATTAGGGTTAAGTGCCTTGCTCAATGGCACATCGGCAGATTTTTCACCTTGTTGGCTCTGGTATTCAAATCAGCCACCTTTCGGTTACTGGCCCAACGCTCTAACCGCTAGGCTACCTGCCACCTCTACGCTCTAACCGCTAGGCTACCTGCCTCCTCTACACTCTAACCGCTAGGCTATCTGCCACCTCTACACTCTAACCGCTAGGCTACCTGCCACCTCTACACTCTAACCGCTAGGCTACCTGCCACCTCTACACTCTAACCGCTAGGCTACCTGCCACCTCTATACTCTAACCGCTAGGCTACCTGCCACTTCTACACTCTAACCGCTAGGCTACCTGCCACCTCTACACTCTAACTGCTAGGCTACCTGCCTCCTCTACACTCTAACCACTAGGCTACCTGCCACCTCTACACTCTAACCGCTAGGCTACCTGCCACCTCTACACTCTAACCGCTAGGCTACCTGCCACCTCTACACTCTAACCGCTAGGCTACCTGCCACCTCTACACTCTAACCGCTAGGCTACCTGCCACCTCTACACTCTAACCGCTAGGCTACCTGCCACCTCTACACTCTAACCGCTAGGCTACCTGCCACCTCTATACTCTAACCGCTAGGCTACCTGCTACCTCTACACTCTAACCGCTAGGCTACCTGCTACCTCTACACTCTAACCGCTAGGCTACCTGCTACCTCTACACTCTAACCGCTAGGCTACCTGCCACCTCTACACTCTAACCGCTAGGCTACCTGCTACCTCTACACTCTAACCGCTAGGCTACCTGCTACCTCTACACTCTAACTGCTAGGCTACCTGCTACCTCTACACTCTAACCGCTAGGCTACCTGCCTCCTCTACACTCTAACCGCTAGGCTACCTGCCACCTCTACACTCTAACCGCTAGGCTACCTGCCTCCTCTACACTCTAACCGCTAGGCTACCTGCCTCCTCTACACTCTAACCGCTAGGCTACCTGCTACCTCTACACTCTAACCGCTAGGCTACCTGCCACCTCTACACTCTAACCGCTAGGCTACCTGCTACCTCTACACTCTAACCGCTAGGCTATCTGCCTCCCTGTTTATAAAGCAGGATTACAACTCCTGAACAACATTATCCAGTTGGTCAGGTCACAGTGAAAACTCCAGTATCTACACATCAAATACTGTGGGAGACGGCTTAGTCCAAAATAGGATTTGCTTCCCTATATAGTGCACTCCTATGGGCCCTGGTCAGAAGTAGTGCCCCAGATAGGATGCCATTTCAGACACAGCCACGGATGTATAGCCAACACAAAGCCTCGTCTCATCCTCTGTTTGTCGGTGTTGATCAGCTGGGTTGATGGCTGGATAAAACGGTTGTCTTGGTCCCAATCTGTCTGTCTCTGGGTTGTGTCCCAAATGGCACCCTACCCTCTATATAGTGCACTAGATTTGAGTAGTTTGACCAGAGTTGGGCCCTGGTCAAAAGTAGAGCAGTAGAGCCATTTGGGACTCAAGCCTCAGTCTCTTCCACAACCCAGTGTCTGAGACCCAGCCATGCATACCTCTTCTAAGTCTTATCTAAATCCCACACAACCTCAATCACATTCACCGCTGGCTGGGCTGGCTGGGCTGGCTGGGCTGGATGGGCTGGATGGGCTGGGCTGGGTGGGCTGGATGGGCTGGCTGGGCTGGCTGGGCTGGGCTGGCTGGGCCACAGTGTGTGTGTCTGTGCACGTGTGTGCAAGTGCGTGTGTGTGTGTGTGTGTGTGTGTATATGTGTGTGTGTGGCCAGTGGGGATTCAGAGAAAACAACAGAGGGCTTTATCACACACGCAGGTCACATTTCACATGTGGAAATAGAGAGGAATTCCCTCAACAATTTAGTGCCCTTTAATTAACCTTCTAACAACACTGGGGAGATACCATTACTGCTGTCCCCCTTTAGGGAGAAGTAGGATCCCCTTTAGGGAGAAGTAGGATCCCCTTTAGGGAGAAGTAGATCCCCTTTAGGGAGAAGTAGGAACTCCTTTAGGGAGAAGTAGGATCCCCTTTAGGGAGAAGTAGGATCCCCTTTAGGGAGAAGTAGGATCCCCTTTAGGGAGAACCTACAGCCCTGTGCTTCCCTCATCGGCAGTTCAATCATTAAATCATCACCACAAACACAACAACCAGCCAGGACCTTGGCTTGGTATCAGAGGTACATTCATATGTCTACTTCAGCTGCTCAGCTCAGAGGAGTTGAACTTCTTCTCCCCCTGTCACAACAATCTGTTCATCGCATTCCTCTGTGTGTAGGAGTGTGTGTGTAATCTGTGTGTGTATGTAATCTGTGTGTGTAATCTGTGTGTGTGTAATCTATGTGTGTGTGTAATGTGTATGTGTGTGCGTAATGTGTGTGTGTAATGTGTGTGTGTAATCTCTGTGTGTGTGTGTGTGTGTAGCCTGCCAGATAACTCCTGTGAACCTCGTCATGGCCACTTTAACAATTGGCTTCATTATTGTTTATTTTTATCTACTCACATTTGTCTACTTCCTGGTGTGTGCACAGTTTAGGTTAATCTCATTGTTATGCCATCGGGACAATGGTAGAATCTCTTCTTGTGTGGTGTGTTTTAAAACACAGGCCTCCACTGCCTCATTTACTACAGCTAATTTACAGGTGGAGGGAGGGAGGGAGGGATGGAGTGAGAGAGGCAGGCAGGCAGGCAGGCAGGCAGGCAGGCAGGCAGGCAGGCAGGCAGGCAGGCAGGCAGGCATGCAGGCAGGCAGGCAGGCAGGCAGGCAGGCAGGGAGGGAGAGAGAGAGAGAGAGAGAGAGAGAGAGAGAGAGAGAGAGAGAGAGAGGGAGAGGGAGAGGGAGAGGGAGGGAGGGAGGGAGGGAGGGAGGGAGGGAGGGAGGGAGGGAGGGAGGGAGGGAGGAGAGAGAGACAAAGAAAGAAAGAAAGAAAGAAAGGGGGGAAGGAGAGAGAGGGAGGGAGGGAGAGCGAGAGAGAGAGGTGTGTGGATGTGAGAGTGTGAGAGTGTGTGTATTTGTGTCTGTGCATGTCTACATGTGCACGTGTGTGTACGTTCTGCACGGTGTGTATGACACAGGGGCCAAACAACACTATACAATGCAGCGCTTTGGCATGTGGCTCTAGTCTTGCATGACGTAAATCGAGTCCGCCATGCCAGACCACCAGACCACCACCCCTACCACCACCCTCCCCTCCCCCCAAAAAACTATCTCCAGCTGCGGACTGGGCCCAATGACTCTGACCACCCATAGTCTCAGCAGACCCAGGGATTAGACAGGCTCAAGCCAAGCAGATCCATTCTCTCTCACCTCACCAGATGGTTTAATTGGTGCCAGTGGCATGGCTATGCTTTGGTCAGGTAAACTGGACGGAGAGGGATGGAGGGAGGAGGACACTGTGTGTGAGAAGGAGAAGAGGAGAGAGGGAGAGAGGGGTGGGAAGGAGGGAAAGAGAGAGGAAGAGTGAGTCACGTAGTGTTTCTGTGTGCGTGTGTTTGTATGTGTGTGTTTGTATGCATGTGTTTGTATGTGTGTGTTTGTATGTGTGTGTTTGTATGTGTGTGTGTGTGTTTGTATGCGTGTGTTTGTATGTGTGTGTTTGTATGTGTGTGTTTGTATGTGTGTGTTTGTATGTGTGTGTTTGTATGGTTTGTATGTGTGTGTTTGTATTTGTGTGTTTGTATGGTTTGTATGTGGGTGTTTGTTTGCGTGTGTTTGTATGTGTGTGTTTGTTTTTGTATGCGTGTGTTTGTATGTGTGTGTGTGTTTTTGTATGCGTGTGTTTGTATGTGTGTGTTTGTATGTGTGTGTTTGTATGTGTGTGTTTGTATGTGTGTGTTTGTATGTGTGTGTGTGTGTTTGTATGCGTGTGTTTGTATGTGTGTGTTTGTATGTGTGTGTTTGTATGTGTGTGTTTGTATGGTTTGTATGTGTGTGTTTGTATTTGTGTGTTTGTATGGTTTGTATGTGGGTGTTTGTTTGCGTGTGTTTGTATGTGTGTGTTTGTATGTGTGTGTTTGTATGTGTGTGTTTGTATGGTTTGTATGTGTGTGTTTGTATGGTTTGTATGTGTGTGTTTGTATGTGTGTGTTTGTATGCGTGTGTTTGTATGCGTGTGTTTGTATGCGTGTGTTTGTATGGTTTGTATGTGTGTGTTTGTATGGTTTGTATGTGTGTGTTTGTATGCGTGTGTTTGTATGTGTGTGTTTGTATGTGTGTGTTTGTATGGTTTGTATGTGTGTGTTTGTATGCGTGTGTTTGTATGCGTGTGTTTGTATGTGTGTGTTTGTATGTGTGTGTTTGTATGTGTGTGTTTGTATGTGTGTGTTTGTATGGTTTGTATGTGTGTGTTTGTATGTGTGTGTTTGTATGTGTGTGTTTGTATGTGTGTGTTTGTATGTGTGTGTTTGTATGGTTTGTATGTGTGTGTTTGTATGGTTTGTATGTGTGTGTTTGTATGCGTGTGTTTGTATGTGTGTGTTTGTATGTGTGTGTTTGTATGGTTTGTATGTGTGTGTTTGTATGCGTGTGTTTGTATGCGTGTGCATGTACAGAGGGCCTTGGTTTTATCTTTTCTCTGGTCTGTGACTGCAGTGTGAGTGTGACAGACCTATCAGCCCTGCACTTATAATGGAATTCATTCTCCACACTCTAAGCCCTGCGCGCACATGCCCTTAAAAACGTCCTCTCTCTTTTCACTGCACCCCACTTCTCAGAGACAAGCCCCCCGTCCCCTGCCTCCCTCGCCCTTACACCTTCTCCCCTCTCCCTATACCCCATTCCACCTTTTAACAATTTCCAGATGTGTCACATTACATTTGAAGTGTGTCAACAGGACGTGATGTCATCTTTCCTGGTAAGTGAGGGACTACTTCCTGGTAAAGAAATGAGGCCTATACCTGGAAAAGGCTGTACGGACACTCCTGACCTGCTTTGGTTTGTAACAGGTCAGCAGTGTCCGTTTAGCCTCTCCCTCTACACCTGTCACGTGTTTCAGATTACGTTTGGATGTTTTTGAAATGATATTCAACCACACAGGTCAGTTTTGCGCAAGTTGAACACAAAACACAGGTGGTATTGTAGAATGCGTTATAACATTCGATTCAAGACTTCATATTCAAATTCCTATTATTTTTCTGTACACATCAATGCACCACTGCCTGAAGTACATCACATCTTCATAATGTGATATATACAGATGGGTACTAGGAAGTGTTTAACACTAATCTACGTTGGGAAATGGGCACGGTTTACTGAGTGGCTTAAGGAAGCAGACAGCTTCAGCAGCTGCTAGCTGATCATTCCCACACAGGCTGCCAGCCGAGTTGCCCTCTTGTTCAACCTGCTGGACATGAGATAAGGTCTGTACAGGAGTGATGTTGATGGAAAAAGGGAGAGGAGAGAAAGAGAGAGTGACACAGACGCGCACCCCCCCTCCCCCACCCCCCCCCCCCCACCCCTCACGCACGCACACACTCACACACAGACCCACCCCCCACACATGGAC
>NC_048574.1:73277267-73299767 GCF_013265735.2 Oncorhynchus mykiss
CTCTCAGCAACTAATATGTGTAATGCGGTGCGTGCTGGTGTTGGTAAAATCAGAGCTGTTAAATAAACATTTAAAAAACCTCCGAAAACCAGAGTATACAAAAATAACATGATAGGGTGTAAAACTCATCGCACACCAGAACAAAATAACACACTTACATACAGCAAACCATCTCTGAAAAGGACATGAGGGGAAACAGAGGGTTAAATACACAACATGTAATGAATGGGATTGGAACCAGGTGTGTAGGAAGACAAGACAAAACCAATGGAAAATGAAAAATGGATCATATCCAGTCATAACACTACATATCCAGTCATAACACTACATATCCAGTCATAACACTACAGATCCAGTCATAACACTACAGATCCAGTCATTCACTACAAATCCAGTCCTAACACTACAGATCCAGTCATAACACTACAGATCCAGTCATAACACTTCAGATCCAGTCATAACACTGCAGGACCAGTCATAACACTACAGGACCAGTCATAACACTACAGATCCAGTCATAACACTACAGATCCAGTCATAACACTACAGATCCAGTCATAACACTTCATATCCAGTCATAACACTGCAGGACCAGTCATAACACTACAGGACCAGTCATAACACTACAGATCCAGTCATAACATTACAGGACCAGTCATAACACTACAGATCCAGTCATAACACTACAGATCCAGTCATTACACTATAGGACCAGTCATAACACTACAAATCCAGTCCTAACACTACAGGACCAGTCATGACACCACAGATCCAGTCATAACACTACAGATCCAGTCATAACACTACAGATCCAGTCATAACACTACAGATCCAGTCATACACTACAGATCCAGTCATTACACTATAGGACCAGTCATAACACTACAGGACCAGTCATAACACTACAGATCCAGTCATAACACTACAGATCCAGTCATAACACTACAGATCCAGTCATAAAACTGCAGGACCAGTCATAACACTACAGATCCAGTCATAACACTACAGATCCAGTCATAACACAACAGGACCAGTCATAACACTACAGATCCAGTCATAACACTACAGATACAGTCATAACACTACAGATCCAGTCATAACACTACAGATCCAGTCATAACACTTCATATCCAGTCATAACACTTCAGGACCAGTCATAACACTACAGGACCAGTCATAACACTACAGATCCAGTCATAACACTACAGGACCAGTCATAACACTACAGATCCAGTCATAACACTACAGATACAGTCATTACACTATAGGACCAGTCATAACACTACAAATCCAGTCCTAACACTACAGGACCAGTCATGACACCACAGATCCAGTCATAACACTACATATCCAGTCATAACACTACATATCCAGTCATAACACTACAGATCCAGTCGTAACACTACAGATCCAGTCATAACACTATAAGACCAGTCATAACACTACAGGACCAGTCATAACACTATAGGACCAGTCATAACACTACATATCCAGTCATAACACTACATATCCAGTCATAACACTACATATCCAGTCATAACACTACAGATCCAGTCATAACACTACAGGACCAGTCATAACACTACAGGACCAGTCATAACACTACAGGACCAGTCATAACACTATAGGACCAGTCATAACACTACATATCCAGTCATAACACTACAGATCCAGTCATAACACTACAGGACCAGTCATAACACTACAGGACCAGTCATAACACTACAGGACCAGTCATAACACTATAGGACCAGTCATAACACTACAGGACCAGTGGTGTGGTGGATGGTGAATGCACGTAAATGCCCATTACTCACCTTTTTCATTTTCTGTAAGAGTTTACCCACCAGTATATGGAGCGGTACTTTACTCACCACGAATGGCGATTAGCGTTTTCCCACCAATTATGTTTGACCACTACGTCACTGAACAGGGTGGTATTATGGGCCCAGCGGACTGGGGGTCTTCAGTTTGCCATTGTATTTCTGTCTTTCTGGTGGCTCAAAGTTAGAAGATGTAGGGACATGCTGTCCAGTAGGTGGACTGAATCATTTCCTTGAAGTTTACGACGAGACAGAGAATTCTGCATCAATTAGGTTTTTCCCCACAAAAGTCATGAGTAACGTGGCAACGTTTTACAAAACAATTTCACATTTCAGTATTATTTATTTCTTCTTCTTCCATGTCTTGTTAATTAAAAGGCCTGTCTCCCACCGACTGAGAAAAAAACCCTCTGTGTTCTGCCCAGTTTTTGGAATACCTAATACAATCCATGCAACCTTGAATCGGCAGGAAATAAGAGATTTCCGTACAGAGGTAAAGAAGAAGTTAAGTTTTTTCCACATCCTGTTCCAAAAACAATCTTCTTTTTCTCTCCTCTTTTCTTTCCCTCTCCTTTTTGACCGTGGCTGAGAGACTGAGAGGCTGAGAGGGGCTGAGAGGCTTGTTGGGCTGAGAGGGGCTGAGGGAATGAGAGGAGCTGAGGGGCTGAGAGGCTGAGGTAGGCCTCTGTTTGTGCTCCTGCAGCTGTGTGTTCAGCACAGATTGGCCTCAGTCAGGGTCAGGGACAACAACACAGCAGAAAGCCGACTAACTCGGCCATGACCGGACAGTATACCCACAGAGACACCCCCATGTGACATTGAAATAATGCTTGTTTCCCACCATGCTGTTGACTGACTTTAATTCAAATTTTGTCTGTAGAGCAACAGAGGAATGTGAAGGTAAGCAATTGTAGGCCTGCATAATAAGTTATAGATATTATTAGCATGTAGAAGAATGGATGTGAGGGAGAGGGAGGGAAATAGAGAGAGAGATTGAGGGAGAGAGTAATATTGTCAGAGAGAGAGAGATAGAGAGAGAGAGAGAGAGAGAGAGAGAGAGAGAGAGAGATCCAGTTCTATATAGGCCCATTGGAAAGCCAAGGTGTGGTTTCTGGTTATGGATAAAGGATGTTCAGGGACTGTGTGTTGGTGGCCACTTGCCAAACAGGACGAGAGAGAGAGAGGAAGGACAAGCGACAGCTACAGCCTGTGGCCTTATCACAGACGCCTCAGCACAGCTATTGTCCACATCCACACAAGATAACTAAACACATGCATAACTAACCCAACAGGCAATAAATCAAAAAGTAGTCCCTCTTGTGTCCATCTACAAGCATCTAAATTCACTTTTTTCTTGCCTAACCCTTTGGACCTAACAGGTACAAGACAACTCGGACACTTGGAATTCTAACACCTAATTACAGCATTACATCACGCACTGTCAAACAGCGACCGAACAGCGGCGAGATATGACAGATGGTTTGTTTTGAGCGTGGTTGCCAGGGAGATGGAAGACAGAACCAATGCCAAGAGGTTGGATGGTTATGGGATGGTTATGGAATGTTGAGGGGCGATGGAGCTGCCAGAGTTTGTTTCGGTCTGATTCTTTATTTATTTTGATTGAATATTAAAACATACAATCTACCTGCAGTAAAGCCACTCAACATTTACATTACATTCAGTCATCTAGCAGACACTCCCATCCAGAGCGACCCACAGGAGCAACCAGGGTCAAGCGCCTCTATCTGCACAAACTCCCAACCGCCAGGCCACCAACCATCCAAGATCCCCCGCACAGTTCCCTAGAGCTGCCCCTCAACCATCCGTGTCGTGTCCACAGTTCCCAAGAGCTGCCCCTCAACCATCCGAGACCACCCCACAGTTCCCAAGAGCTGCCCCTCAACCATCCGAGACACCCCCACAGTTCCCAAGAGCTGCCCCTCAACCATCCGAGACACCCCCACAGTTCCCAAGAGCTGCCCCTCAACCATCCAAGATCCCCCCACAGTTCCCAAGAGCTGCCCCTCAACCATCCGAGACCCCCCTACAGCCCCCCCCCCCCCCCCCCCCCCCCCCCCTGAAAAAACCTCTCCCTCCACTCCCCACCCTCACAGTCATCTCCCAATGTATAGGTCAGAGTTAGTATAAGTCAGAGTTTGTATAGGTCAGAGTTAGTATAAGTCAGAGTTTGTATAGGTCAGAGTTAGTATAAGTCAGTTTGTATAGGTCAGAGTTAGTATAAGTCAGAGTTTGTATAGGTCAGAGTTAGTATAAGTCAGAGTTCGTATAGGTCAGAGTTAGTATAAGTCAGAGTTTGTATAGGTCAGAGTTAGTATAAGTCAGAGTTTGCATAGGTCAGAGTTAGTATAAGTCAGAGTTTGTATAGGTCAGAGTTAGTATAAGTCAGAGTTTGCATAGGTCAGAGTTAGTATAAGTCAGAGTTTGTATAAGTCAGTGTTGGTATAGGTCAGAGTTAGTATAAGTCAGAGTTTATATAGGTCAGAGTTAGTATAAGTCAGAGTTTGTATAGGTCAGAGTTAGTATAAGTCAGAGTTTGTATAGGTCAGAGTTAGTATAAGTCAGAGTTTGCATAGGTCAGAGTTAGTATAAGTCAGAGTTTGTATAGGTCAGAGTTAGTATAAGTCAGAGTTTGTATAGGTTAGAGTTAGTATAAGTCAGAGTTTGTATAGGTTAGAGTTGGTATACATAACAAGCACATCTATGTTAGAATCTGGGGTGCTACATTTAACAGACGGTTGAGGGATGTCTATGCGTGCTGCACCATAGGGCTCTGGTCAAAAGTAGTGCACTATATACAGTAGGACAAAGGGAGCCATTTGGGACATAACCTCTCTGTTGGTTAACAGAAGGTTTGTTTTTTGGCGGCCCTGTGCTGTTGGGGAACTCTTCTCCCAGAGAGTGATTGATATGTTGTTTCCGACTGTACCATTTAAGGGGCCTCTGCCCTGACATGTGACATCCTCTACTGCTGCCACCAACCCCCTAAGAATAGCACCATGTTAAAACGCACCACACAACAAAAGACTGGGAAGCCACTATGACACGCCTCATCAGTCATATTTTATATCAAATCATATTATGATCCTAGAAAATTGACAATTTCATGTTACATGACCAAAAGATAAGACAATTAAACAAATAAGATATAAGGCAAATCACCACAGATCCCTCCACATACCTCATCATGACAAACAATCACATCCCAATTTAACTTAATTTACCTTAATCCTAGCCGCTATAACTTAACACCTCCGTTAAAATAGCTCTCGCTACAACGCAAAGACAGCAACCTGCCACGGCAACCACGAGCATGAGGCCAAACAATAACAAACTTTACTGCCGAGAGAAAGACACCTGCTATGGTGCACCATCCACCACCACAACTACAGCCCCACAACAACACACAAGAATGAAAACCACCTGCTAGGTCAGCACACACCGCACACAGAACCCCAACGACAGTACAGCGTAGCCAAGAATAGACACTCGCTATGGCACTGTCATGTAATTCGTAAATTGTGACACATACCTTAGTCAGTGTCCATTCAAAACAACATGCCAAAGCCACATGTCAGGATTCTAGGACTTTGTCACTGTTACATAAACACCAGTTGTCGTGAGAGAACAAAATGGTGGCATGCTTGATGTGTGTGTGTGTGTGTATGTGTGTGTGTGTGTTCGTGTGTGAGAGAGGGGGCATTTAGCACAATGACCAATCTTCCTTGTATTTACCTGGTAAGACACACACACACACACACACACACACACACACACACACACACACACACACACACACACACACACACACACACACACACACACACACACACACACACACAGTGCAGACCACTGCCATCAACAAGATAAAGAGGGAGTCCTGCTGTTGTGGACATTTGCGCCATTGTCCAAGAAACAAATGCTGCATCAATGGAATATCTGTCTACATGTTGAAAATACTCACAGTTAACCCAACGCCCCTGCCTGCTCATAAACTGTCCATTATAGACCTCCCCCTCATTCATTTCCTGTCTATAATCCAATCGGATACTCTAATTAAATTAGTGTGAATTGTGGGTTGTGTTCAGTTTGGTACTGAACACTGCAGATATAAAATACAATGAACAGACATGCTATAACTTTCTGAAGCAGACATGTTAAATATGTGATACAATGAACAGACATGCTATAACTTTCTGAAGCAGACATGTTAAATATGTGATACAATGAACAGACATGCTATAACTTTCTGAAGCAGACATGTTAAATATGTGATACAATGAACAGACATGCTATAACTTTCTGAAGCAGACATGTTAAATATGTGATACAATGAACAGACATGCTATAACTTTCTGAAGCAGACATGTTAAATATGTGATACAATGAACAAATGTAACAGGGTTGCTTATGTTTCCACTTGCATCTAAAGAAAGGTGTATTTAATGTTCAAGCATTCTTATTGGTTGATTCAACTCTGATGACAATAAGGCGTGTTGTGATTGGCCCCGGTTGCAGATAGGGGAAGATCGCGAACGTCAGGTCTTCCCAGTATGAAATTGTGATGCAAGGGGTAGGTCACGTTCTGAATACTGTTTTCTATTTTCTATTTTACAATGTGTACAAGTTTGCTGTACATTACTGATTTATACATGTGTGGGTGTGGTACCTGTTAGGGATTGGGGGGCTTTCTGGAATGTGCTTGGTATATGATTGCTGTAAATAAGTGTGTTAGCTAGCATACAACGATACAATGGTCACATAAGATCACTGCTAACACAGTTGTCTTCATGCTACAGGTTTTACCATCGACAGCCATCAATACCGTTAAGCCCTGCACAACTAACGTGCTGTTTCCCATTTAACAACAGCAACAGAAATAAATTATGCTCAACTGGGACCACTGGCTGATGTGATTTATTTGGACAAAACACAACGCAAGGAGAGTACGATTTACATCTGTTACACAGACATGCTATAACTTTTGGAAGTAGACATGTTAGATATGTAATACAATGAATAGACGCTACAACTTTCGGAAGCCTACATGTTAGAGATTAATGTCTGCAGATCATGTCCTAGGCCTACTGAACACGACTGTGTGCAACTCGTGTCCATTGATATCGATGCTTTGGTTAGCAAGACAGCGCGTTAGCATGCTAATACATAGCTGTTTTGTTCAGTTAACTTAGCTGGCATGTGAGCATGCAAATAGATAGATATTTTGATTAGCCAGCTTGAGTCTAAGCATGCTAGCAACGTTGATTAGCTATCCAGTGTGTTAGCATGCTAATAAATACAGTGGGGCAAAAAAGTATTTAGTCAGCCACCACTTGTGCAAGTTATCCCACTTAAAAAGATGAGAGAGGCCTGTAATTTTCATCATAGGTACACTTGAACTATGACAGACAAAATGAGAAAAACAAATCTGGAAAATCACATTGTAGGATTTTTAATGAATTTATTTGCAAATTATGGTGGAAAATAAGTATTTGGTCACCTACAAACAAGCAAGATTTCTGGCTCTCACAGACCTGTAACTTCTTCTTTAAAAGGCTCCTCTGTCCTCCACTCGTTACCTGTATTAATGGCACCTGTTTGAACTTGTTATCAGTATAAAATAAACTTGTCCACAACCTCAAACAGTCACAAAACTGTGGGAGCAATTATTAGGAAATGGAAGACATACAAGACCACTGATAATCTCCCTTGATCTGGGGCTCCACGCAAGATCTCACCCCGTGGGGTCAAAATGATCACAAGAATGGTGAGCAAAAATACCAGAACCACACGGGGGGACCTCGTGAATGACCTGCAGAGAGCTGGGACTAAAGTAACAAAGCCTACCATCAGCAAGGGCATTGAAGGTGAAACGTGGCTGGGTCTTTCAGCATGACAATGATCCCAAACACACCGCCCGAGCAATGAAGGAGTGGCTTCGTAAGAAGCATTTCAAGGTCCTGGAGTGTCCTAGCCAGTCTCCAGATCTCAACCCCATAGAAAATATTTGGAGGGAGTTGAAAGTCCGTGTTGCCAAGCAACAGCCCCAAAACATCACTGCTCTAGAGGAAATCTGCATGGAGGAATGGGCCAAAAAGGTGTGTGGAAACCTTGTGAAGACTTGACCTCTGTCATTGCCAACAAAGGGTATATAACAAAGTATTGCGATAAACTTTTGTTATTGACCAAATACTTATTTTCCACCATCATTTGCAAATAAATTCATTAAAAATCCTACAATGTGATTTTCTGCATTTTTTCTGGATTGTCTGTCATAGTTGAAGTGTACCTATGATGAAAATTACAGGCCTCTCTCATCTTTTTAAGTAGGAGAACTTGCACAATTGGTGGCTGACTAAATACTTATTTGCCCCACTGTATATGTTTTATTTACTTAGCCACTGTGTTAATATGCTAAAAACTAGGTTTAGCTATCCAGCGTGTTAGCAGTCCTAGCTCGTAACCCTCTTCAGTGCAGACGTTAGCCATGTGCTGAGGGCTCACTTGTGAATCCAACACTAGCCTGACCAAGATCAGTAGCAGGATCTCCTCCCCTGCTGTCATTTAATTACATTAGCCAGACCCTTGATCTCTCTTTTCCCTTTCTCTGCACATTCCTCCCTTTCTTCTCGTCCCATCTCAGACATAGATGGTGACCTATTTTCCATTAGAATTCCTTGGGCCTACACCCCTCGAGTGGCTGACATCTTCCTTATGAGGGGTCGCTCACGTTCCTGCCGTTTGTGTGGATATGACTAGACAGGAATGAGTGATTAGGTCTGCCACATGATAAATGAGTCAGTCTGTCTCTATCACTTTAATGCACCCCCTTTCTATCTCTCTATCGCTCTCCCTCTAAGTGCGTACCAAATGGCACCCTTGGGGTGGCAGGTAGCCTAGTGGTTAGAGCGTTGGGTCAGTAACCGAAAGGTTGCTGGATTTAATCCCTGAGATGACAAGGTAAAAAATGACATACCCTAAAATGACATACCCTAAAATGAAATACCCAAAAAATGAATGCCTAAAATGACATACCCAAATCTAACTGCCTGTAGCTCAGGACCTAATGCAAGGATATACATATTCTTGATACCATTTGAAAGGAAACACTTTGAAGTTTGTCGAAGTGTCCTATTCCGAAATACCACAAAGAACCCATTACTCCTGCCAACAGTCGACCGATTAGTCTACTCCCTACACTCAGTAAGATATTGGAGGGTATTGTGAGTAGACAAATATGGGAGTACATGGAAAAGATTGATCTGATTACAGCCAATCAGCATGCTTATCGCTAAAACCATTCCACTACCACTGCATTGGTTGACATGACTGACCAGTGGCTCAATGCTATGGATGATGGCATGTTTGTACTATTTTTAGATTTCAGTGCAGCATTTGATTTAGTCGATCATGAAATAATTTTGACAAAATTAATGCATTATGGTTTTAAGGAGGTAGCATTGAATTGGGTACAGTCATATCTAACTGACAGGAAACAGTACACCTAAATAAATGGTTAATTTTCTTCCCCTCATGTGTTAAACTGTGGAATACCGCAGGGCATTTATTTAATATATACCAACGACCTTCCCTATGCCTTAGCTGAAACTCAAGCTACTATATTTGCAGATGATACTACAATTTATGCAGCAAGACAATCAGTTCAACAGGTACAGCTTTACAAGGAGATTTGGAGAATATCAGGGAGTGGGTTTGCCAAAACAAACTTGTTTTAAACACCAAGTTATGTTGGTCTGTTCCACGAGGAAAAGGCCAAAACAGCATGGGATACAATTAAGTATGGGAGGAGTACATATTGAAGAAGTGGCAGAAACCAAACTATTGGGAGTGCAGCTAGACAACTGCTTATCATGGTCGTCTCAAATAACTAATCTATGTAAAACAATTATTAAAACAGCATGCATAATCAGTAGGATAGCAAAATATTTACCAGGAAAAATTATTCAGCAAATAACACAAGCATTAATTGAGAGTCAGGTGAACTACTGTTCTGTGGTCTGGGGAAATGCATCATCAAGTGAAGTTAGGAGGCTGCAGAATACACAGAATGAAGCAGCAAGGATTGTTTTAAGGTGGAGATATGGTTCTTCTGTTGCAGTCATGCGCAATGTTCTTGGTTGGTCATCAATCGACAAGGTAATTGAAAAAAACATGCTTATTTTATTTTATAATATACATAATTTAAAACGGCCAAGTTCTATTCACAACGGTATTCAGTAAATACTAGGAATAGATTGTCCACCATCTATGCGTTATCCAGACAGAAGAGAGAAATAGGCAAAATAACATTTCGATTTAGAGCAATAAAGAAATTGAATAAATTCACTGAGAAAACCAGAAACTTTTCAATATATAAATTTAAACATTATTTTAAATGTAATACATAGAAATGTTGAGGGACTATAGTAGATGAAGAATCAATATTTTTTAGATTGAGTATTTATTTATTGGGTCATTATGTTCAAATCAAATCAAATCAACTTTTATTTGTGATATACACATGGTTAGCAGATGTTAATGCGAGTGTAGCGAAATGCTTGTGCTTCTAGTTCCGACAATGCAGTAATAACCAACGAGTAATCTAACCTAACAATTCCACAAAAACCACCTTATACACACAAGCGTAAAGGGATAAAGAATATGTACATAAAGATATATGAATGAGTGGTGGTACAGAACGGCATAGGCAAGATGCAGTAGATGGTATCGAGTACAGTATATACATATGAGATGAGTAATGTAGGGTATATAAACATAAAAGTGCCATTGTTTAAAGTGGCTAATGATACCATGATGATACTATAATTTAGCCCAAACAACTACCTCTTTCCCTACTGTATTTTATTTATTTATTTATTTTGCTCCTTTGCACCCCATTATTTTTATTTCTACTTTGCACATTCTCCCATTGCAAATCTACCATTCCAGTGTTTTACTTGCTATATTGTATTTACTTTGCCACCATGGCCTTTTTGTTGCCTTTACCTCCCTTATCTCACCTCATTTGCTCACATCGTATATAGACTTATTTTTCTACTGTATTATTGACTGTATGTTTGTTTTACTCCATGTGTAACTCTGTGTTGTTGTATGTATCGAACTGCTTTGCTTTATCTTGGCCAGGTCGCAATTGTAAATGAGAACTTGTTCTCAACTTGTCTACCTGGTTAAATAAAGGTGAAATTAAAAAAATTAAAAAAATACATGTATTACATAAAGATGGCAAGATGCAGTAGATGGAATAGATAACAGTATATACACATGAGATGAGTAATGTAGGGTTTGTAAACATTAAATTAAGTGGCATTGTTTAAAGTGGCCAGTGATACATTTTTTACATCAATTTCCATTATTAAAGTGGCTGGAGTTGAGACAGTATGTTGGCAACAGCCACTCAATATTAGTGGTGGCTGTTTAACAGTCTGATGGCCTTGAGATAGAAGCTGTTTTTCAGTCTCTCGGTCCCTGCTTTGATGCACCTGTACTGACCTCGCCTTCTGGATGTTAACGGAGTGAACAGGCAGTGGCTCGGGTGGTTATTGTCCTTGATGATCTTTATGGCCTTCCTGTGACATCGGGTGGTGTAGGTGTCCTGGAGGGGAGGTAGTTTGCCCCCGGTTATGCGTTGTGCAGACCTCACTACCCTCTGGAGAGCCTTACGGTATTGGGCGGAACAGTTGCCGTACCAGGCGGTGATACAGCCCGACAGGATGCTCTCGATTGTACATCTGTAGAAGTTTGTGAGTGCTTTTGGTGACAAGCCGAATTTCTTCAGCCTCCTGAGGTTGAAGAGGCGCTGCTGCGCCTTCTTCACAACTCTGTTTGTGTGGGTGTACCAATTCAGTTTGTCCATGATGTGTATGCCAAGGAACTTAAAACGTACTACCCTCTCCACTACTGTCCCGTCGATGTGGATAGGGGGGTGCTCCCTCTGCTGTTTCCTGAAGTCCACGATCATCTCCTTTGTTTTGTTGACGTTGAGTGTGAGGTTATTTTCCTGATACCACACTCCGAGGGCCCTCACCTCCTCTCTGTAGGCCATCTCGTTGTTGGTAATCAAGCCTACCACTGTAGTGTCGTCCGCCAACTTGATGATTGAGTTGGAGGGGTGCATGGCCACGCAGTCGTGGGTGAACAGGGAGTAGAGGAGAGAGCTCAGAACGTACCCTTGTGGGGCCCCAGTGTTGAGGATAAACGGGGAGGAGATGTTGTTACCTACCCTCCCCACCTCGGGGCGGCCCGTCAGGAAGTCCAGTACCCAGTTGCACAGGGCGGGGTCGAGACCCAGGGTCTCGAGCTTGATGATGAGTTTGGACGGTACTATGGTGTTAAATGCTGAGCTGTAGTCGATGAACAGCATTCTCACATAGGTATTCCTCATGTCCAGATGGGTTAGGGTAGTGTGCAGTGTGGTTGCGATTGCTTCGTCTGTGGACCTATTGTGGCGGTAAGCAAATTCGAGTGGGTCTAGGGTGTCAGGTAGGGTGGAGGTGATATGGTCCTTGACTAGTCTCTCAAAGCACTTCATGATGACGGAAGTGAGTGCTACGGGGCGGTAGTCGTTTAGCTCAGTTACCTTAGCTTTCTTGGGAACAGGAACAATGGTGGCCCTCTTGAAGAATGTGGGGACAGCAGACTGGGATAAGGATTGATTGAATATGTCCGTAAACACAGCTGTGTTTGCGCATGCTCTGAGGACGCGGCTGGGGATGCCGTCTGGGCCTGCAGCCTTGCGAGGGTTAACACGTTTAAATGTTTTACTCACGTCGGCTGCAGTGAAGGAGAGTCCGCAGGTTTTGGTAGCGGGCCGTGTCAGTGGCACTGTATTGTCCTCAAAGCGAGCAAATAAGTTATTTAGTCTGTCTGGGAGCAAGACATCCTGGTCCGCGACGGGGCTGGTTTTCTTTTTGTAATCCGTGATTGACTGTGGACTCTGCCACATACCTGTTGTGTCTGAGCCGTTGAATTGCGACTCTACTTTGTCTCTATACTGACGCTTATTAGCTTGTTTGATTGCCTTGCAGAGGGAATAGCTAAACTGTTTGTATTCGGTCATGTTTCCGGTCACCTAGCTCTGGGTAAAAGCAGTGGTTAGCGATTTCAGTTTCGCGCGAATGCTGCCATCAATCCACGGTTTCTGGTTTGGGAATGTTTTAATAGTTGCTGTGGGTACGGTATCGCCAATTCACTTTCTAATGAACTCGCTCACCGAATCAACGTATTCGTCAATGTTGTTGTTGGACGCAATGCAGACATATCCCAATCCACGTGATCGAAGCAGTATTGAAGCGTGGAATCAGATTGGTCGGACCAGCGTTGAACAGACCTGAGCGCGGGAGCTTCCTGTTTTAGTCTTTGTCTATAGGCTGGGAGCAACAAAATGAAGTCGTGGTCAGGTTTTCCAAAAGGAGGGCGGATCAGGGCCTTATATGCGTCGCTGAATAACAATGATCCAGGGTTTTACCAGCCCTGGTTGCACAATCGATATGCTGATAGAATTTAGGGAGTCTTGTTTTCAGATTAGCCTTGTTAAAATCCCCAGCTACAATTAATGCAGCCTCAGGATATGTGGTTTCCAGTTTACATAGAGTCAAATAAAGTTTGTTCAGGGCCATCGATGTGTCTGCTTGGGGGGGAATATATACGGCTGTGATTATAATCGAAGAGAATTCTCTTGGTAGATAATGAAGTCAACATTTGATTGTGAGGAGTTCTAAGTCAGGTGAACAGAAGGACTTGAGTTCCTGTATGTTGTTATGATCACACCATGTCTCGTTAATCAAAAGGCATACCCCCCCCGCCCCTCTTCTTACCAGAAAGATGCTTGTTTCTGTCAAGCTTGTTGTCAAGAGACTGGACATTGGTGAGTAGTAAGCTAGGGAGTGGTGCACGATGTGCCCGTCTCCGGACTCTGACCAGAAGACCGCTTCGTTTGCCCCTTTTACGGCGACGTTGTTTAGGTTCGCCGGCTGGGATCCGATCCATTGTCCTGGGTGATGGGCAAAACACAGGATCCGCTTCGGGAAAGTCATATTCCTGGTCGTAATGATGGTGAGTTGACGCTGCTCTTATATATTCAGTAGATCCTCCCGACTGTATGTAATTAAACCTAAAATGAGTATATTATGTATGTTTGTAATAGTGTGTTATATGTGAAAACGTGTTCGTATTATAAATTGTATTTTAATGTTTAAAAGCTAGGGGGCAGAATTATCACTTTGGATAAATAGAGTGCCCAATTTAAAATTCCTGCTACTCTTGCCAAGAATATAAGATATGCATACTATTAATAGATTTGGATAGAAAACACTCTGAAGTTTCTAAAACTGTTTGAATCATGTCTGTGAGTATAACAGAACTTATGTAGCAGGCAAAACCCAGAGGACTAACTGTTCAGATTTTTTATATTTTTATCTCTCTTCCCTATATTGTCTTTGCCATTGGATATTTAATAGCAATCTATTTTCAGATCCTACCGCTTTCACACGATGTCGCCAGTCTTTGGAATATGGCTGAGATTATTCCTTTGTTTTATCAGGAAGTAGATCAACTTGGAACGGGGCACACTTTTGTGAGTTGAGCAAGACGTGAAGAGCAGAGCTTTTTTCTTTTCGTTCATGTATTGAATACAGATTGCCCCGTCTACAATTTGATCGATTATTAACGTTTAAAAATACCTAACGTTGTATTACAAAAGTAGTTTGAAATATTTTGGCAAAGTTTATAGACAACTTTTGAAATATTTTGTAGTGACGTTGCGTTTTTCTAAGCTGTTTTTTTATGGATCAAACGCGCTTTATAAATTGACACTTTCGATATATATGGACGGAATTAATCGTACAAAAGGACCATTTGTGTTGTTTATGGGACATATTGGAGCGCCAACAAAAGAAGCTTGTCAAAGGTAATGCATGTTTTATATTTTATTTCAGCGTTTTGTGTAGCGCCTGCTACGCTACCTCTTTTGTTTACTACTGGTGCAGATGGTGCATGCTATCAGATAATAGTTTCTTATGCTTTCGCCGAAAAGCATTTTTAAAATCTGACACGTTGGCTGGATTCACAACGAGTGTAGCTTTAATTGAGTATCTTACATGTGTGATTTAATGAAAGTTTGAGTTTTATAGCATTTTATTTGAATCTGGCGCTCTGCATTTCCCCTGGCAATTGGCCAGTTGAGACGCTAGCGTCTCCCTATCCTCAAGAGGATTTATTAAGGACTCTTGGAAGATTAGTCCAAATGGGGACTAAAAGAGATCCAAATAAAATAAAATAAAATAAAATCAAAACAGCATTGTATTCTTTCACTGTAATAGCTACTGTAAATTGGACAGTGCAGTTAGATTAACAAGAATGTAAGCTTTCTGCCCATATCAGATATGTCTATGTCCTTGTTCTTGTTACTTACAACATCATGCTACTCACATTAGCGCACATTAGCTCAACCATCCCGAGGCTGGGACACCGATCTGTAGAGATCCTTTTAACCCACTGTTCCCCGGTAGGCCGTCATTGTAAAAAACAATTTGTTCGTAACCTGCCTAGTTGAATAAAGGTGAAATAAAATACACATGTAAATTCCCTGTATAGTGCACTACTTTGGACCAGGCCCCACGCTCTTTATTTCTTTCTTTCTTTTTTTGCTCTCCCTTTTTTATTTTATTTTTTATTTCACCTTTATTTAACCATTGCCCTCCTAACTATCCCTTGCTCCTCCAGTAAGTACAGTAGGAAGGTAAGATAGAGGGGGAGGGTCTGGAGGAGTGGTGAGGTTATTTTCTTTTATTAGAGTGGGATCATCACACATACACAGCCTCTGTGGGAACCAGGGAGAAGGAGCATCCATTTCCGTTTTGGGAATTCTCAAACTGTGGGAATCCCATCAGGCCTTTTCCACAGGATTACCTCCCACAACGGACTAATCAAATGTCTCAGTCAGTCATCCCCCCCCGGAATCGATCCGGGTGGAATGTTCCGCTAATGACACCCTACCCATATGCCAGTGCATCTGGAGACCCAATATCAAGAGAGGGGGGTGATGGAAATCAGGAGAAATCATTGCTCCTTCACCATTTTGACGTTGCAGCTTTTCCATCTTTTGACAACCTATACCTATCCTTCATTCAAAGGGCCAGCTGTCTGTCCAGCGTCTCCTTGTCCTATCAGAGTGGATTGAGTGGGCATCTCACCACTCCAGTTCCTGAATAGACCCCTATCCTCTTAACCACTCACAACCCCTTCAGACAGTCATCGCCTCTTCACTTCAATCCATCACTCACTGACTCCATGGGGTCTCCACTGTAGAGGTGCCCAGAATCACACACACACACACACACACACACACACACACACACACACACACACACACACACACACACACACACACACACACACACACACACACACACACACACACACACACACATACAGTCAGATGCACGCACGCACGCAAGCATGCAGACACACGAACACACACACAAACACACACACATGCTCTCTGTTTCCTCTGACTAAGTCCTTCTCCAACGTCTATTAGGCACAGTGAGAGAGCTCTGTTTACTTTAGAACATCTATTTAGTTTGTCTCTTGAATTCATCTCTTTAGCTCGTCTCTTCAGCTCGTCTCTTGAGCTAGTCTCTTCAGCATGTCTCTTTAGTTTGTCTCTTCAGCTCGTCTCTTCAGCATGTCTCTTTAGTTTGTCTCTTCAGCTCGTCACTTTAGCTCGCCTCTTTAGCTCGTCTCTTCAACTCGTCTCTTCAGCATGTCTCTTTAGTTTGTCTCTTCAGCTCGTCTCTTTAGCTCGTCTCTTTAGCTCGTCTCTTCAGCTCGTCTCTTCAGCTCGTCTCTTCAGCTCGTCTCTTCAGCTCGTCTCTTCTGCTCGTCTCTTTAGTTTGTCTCTTCAGCTCGTCTCTTTAGTTTGTCTCTTCAGCTCGTCTCTTTAGCTCGTCTCTCTAGCTCGTCTCTTTAGCTCGTCTCTTCAGCTCGTCTCTTCAGCTCGTCTCTTTAGCTCGTCTCTCTAGCTCGTCTCTTTAGTTTGTCTCTTCAGCTCGTCTCTTTAGCTTGTCTCTTTAGTTTGTCTCTTCAGCTCGTCTCTTCAGCTAGTCTCTTCAGCTCGTCTCTTCAGCTCGTCTCTTCAGCTCGTCTCTTCAGCTCATCTCTTCAGCTCGTCTCTTCAGTTTGTCTCTTTAGCTCGTCTCTTCAGCTCGTCTCTTCAGCTTGTCTCTTCAGCTCGTCTCTTCAGCTCGTCTCTTCAGCTCGTCTCTTCAGTTAGTCTCTTCAGCTCGTCTCTTCAGCTCGTCTCTTCAGCTCGTCTCTTCAGTTAGTCTCTTCAGCTCGTCTCTTCAGCTCGTCTCTTCAGCTCGTCTCTTCAGCTCGTGGAAGTCTGTCTATAAGGCCTGGAACAGGTCTGCAGTTACAACATCACTAAAGAACACTAAGACATATGTCTAAGAATAAAATTATAAACTTCTCATCTCAACCTTTGGTCTGTAGACGGGCACTGCTAGATAGAGGCTGAATGTAAAATGTATGTAAAAAAAATATAAAATTAAAAGTCTTCTTCAGGTTTTGACATACAGAACACATTAACTCGGCGGAAAAAAGAAACGTCCCTCTTTCAGGACCATGTCTTTCAAAGATAATTCGTAACAATCCAAATAACTTCACAGATCTTCATTGTAAAGGGTTTGAACACTGTTTCCCATGCTTGTTCAATGAACCATGAACGATGACTGAACATGCACCTGTGGAAAGGTTGTTAAGACAGTAACAGTTTACAGACGGTAGTCAATTAAGGTCACAGTTATGAAAACTTAGGACACGAAAGTGGCCTTTCCACTGACTCTGAAAAACACCAAAACAAAGATGCCCAGGGTCCCTGCTCATCTGTGTGAATGTGCCTTAGGCTTGCTGCAAGGAGGCATGAGGACTGCAGATGTGGCCAGGGCAATAAATGCAATAAATAAATAAATAAATTGCAATGTCCGTACTGTGAGATGCCTAAGACAGCACTACAGGGAGACAGGATGGACAGCTGATCATTCTCGCAGTGGCAGACCACGTGTAACAACACCCATACAGGATTGGTACATCTGAACATCACACCTGCGGGACAGGTACAGGATGGCAACAACAACTGTCCGAGTTACACCAGGAATGCACAATCCCTCCATCAGTGGTCAGACTGTCCGCAATAGGCTGAGAGAGGCTGGACTGAGGGCTTGTAGGCCTGTCGTAAGGCAGGTTCTCACCAGACATCACAGGCAACAACGTCGCCTATGGGCACAAACCCACCGTCGCTGGACCAGACAGGACTGGTAAAAAGGGCTCTTCACTGACGAGTCTCGGTTTTATCTCACCAGGGGTGATGGTCGGATTCGTGTTTATCGTCGAAGGAATGAGCATTACACCGAGGCCTGTACTCTGGAGCGGGATCGATTTGGAGGTGGAGAGTCCGTCATGGTCTGGGGCGGTGTGTCACAGCATCATCGGACTGAGCTTGTTGTCATTGCAGGCAATCTCAACGCTGTGTGTTACAGGGAAGACATCCTCCTCCCTCATGTGGTACCCTTCCTGCAGGCTCATCCTGACATGACCCTTCAGCATGACAATGCCACCAGTCATACTGCTTGTTCTGTGCGTGATTTCCTGCAAGACAGGATTGTCAGTGTCCTGCCATGGCCAGCGAAGAGCCCAGATCTCAATCCCATTGAGCGCGTCTGGGACCTGTTGGATCGGAGGGTGAGGGCTAGGGCCATTCCCCCCAGAAATGTCTGGGAACTTGCAGGTGCCTTGGTGGAAGAGTGGGGTAACATCTCACAGCAAGAACTGGCAAATCTGGTGCAGTCCACGAGGAGGAGATGTACTGCAGTACCTAAATCGGCTGGTGGCCACACCGGATACTGACTGTTACTTTTGTCCCTTTGTTCAGGGACACATTATTCAATTTCTGTTAGTCACATGTCTGTGGAACTTGTTCAGATTATGTCTCCGTTATTGAATCTTGTTATATTCATACAAATATTTACTTAACTTATGTTAAATTGATGAAAATAAATGCAGTTGACAGTGAGAGGACTTTTTTTGTTGCTGAGTTTATATATGGAAGAAGAATGACAACAGATAACACAGAAATCCGTTTTTCCTGTTTAAAGATACAAAGCCAATCATCTATCTAGTATTTTGTCTGGATAGCACAATTCTCGGGTGATAAATAACTAATAACTCACGAGATTAAGCGATAGATTCTGTGTAACGACCTTCTTCCATTCTGAAATGTTGAATTGCTTGTTAAAAGACCATAACCTTTGAAATACATTTTTTTTACAGCTTTTTGAAGAGGAGCGGAAGTGAACCCTGGAACCCCAAAGAACTTCCGGTGCTTTTGTAAACAACAGATAAGAGCATAACCTTCGATATCATCTCTTTTTATCAAATCATAATGTTGTATGTCTTTCTATGTGGCAATTTGTCAATAGAATAGCAGTGTCTAATTCAGCGTCCCCTCAATCACAAGACAACAGCCAAAAACAAACACTGGATAAAGTGATTCAGTCCCAGAAGATTTGTCCAAGAAATGGTCAACCCACCTGTGTGTTCATTGTGTGCTTGTCCCAAAAACACAAAGACGACACAGTCAGACAGAAAAGCCATTAAGTGAGCGACTGAAGAGGTCAAGATGTAAATCTCTCTTGAACAAAGTTCCACCCCCTCCCTCGGCCCCCTTCGCCCCACTTGGTCTGTCCTGTCACGACCCCAGCCCCGCCCCCCCCCCCCCCTTTTGACCCTTTTGTTGGGGCGAGGTGGCTCAAGACCCAGGAACCTGCTAATTACGGGCTTTAGTTGTCTGCCAAGGAACCAGGCCCTCGGAATGGCTGAGCCACATTCCTACCAGTCAGAGTCAGTCTGTGTGTGATTGTGTGTTTGTGTGTGTGTGTCTGTGTGTGCGCGTGCGTGTGTGTTCGCTGTCTGTCGGTCCATCCCTCCATTCGTCTGTGAGAACCTCTCTGGGTTTTAGTGCGTGACTTGTGCCTTGCCAGCTCACTAAGTGCACTGCAAACACTCCTCATGGGATTGTATAGTAAACAGACACAGACAGAGGGATTGGAGGGACTTGAGGTGTGTAAAGAAAGGCAATAAGCCTTCTCTCCCTTCTCCGATGGGATCTAAACCTAATCACACAGTTGGCCTGGTGTGAAATGCCCCGTACCTCCTGCTATAGCTGCTCAGTTGAGCGACCAGCCGGCCGACCCATTAAGAGACAGATTTCAGGCTAGACAAAACCAGAGATTAAGAGACAGGTGGAACCAGAGATTCATTAAGAGACATATTTCAGGTTAGAACGAACCAGAGATCCTTTACACTTTTGACTGACATCAACTTTTACAGATCCGTCACAAAACGTGAACTTGCCTTGAAATAAACCAAACCTTAAAACCTCTGTTGTTGTTTGACAGATCCATCACAAACAAAGCCTTGAGACCCCTGTTGTGGATTGTGTTGGAAATGGTTGTTTAAAATGTGACCAAACCTAACACTTCAATTGAAATGTTCCCCAAAACCTTGACACCCTATATGGTTGATTTGAGGTTGAAATCTGGGATAAAGCATAAGCGTCACGATGATTGACTGATTTACCCCAGTCTTGGGTTTGGTCCCGGGAGCAGCAGTCGGCCTAGCGGGGGACAGAGTAGTGGATACTTGATGCTGTTGTGGAGTATTCACAGACTGAGAAGTGCTTGACACTCTCCCAACGGGCTTTACTGAGTCGAAGTCCACTTCCTGCAACCGAGGAAGGACATTGATTGGTTTAGAGATAAACTTTAGAGCAATAGTTTATGGCTGTTTCTATGACTTATTCCTTTGAAGCTAGCCATGTTAGCATTAGGTTCTCCTGAAGCTAGCTAGGTACTGACTGTCTCCTGTAACGTCTAATTAGTTACTGACAGAGCCATGTATTTAGAGAGTTGGGCCAATGAGGTTTCTGCATTATGATGCATTTACATGACACTTCAACATTCTATGGCGGCCATGTTACCTCCCCATTAACATTACATGGGGAATATTTAAACAATGCTATGTAACTGAATGTCTAGAATTAGAGACAATATTGTAAATTGTAAAAGTTGTCTCTGTGTACTGGTACTGACCCTTCGCTGGTGTCTCCTGAGGGTGGGGGTGATGGCCATGGTGGAGGAGGAGGAGGCGCTGAGGGCCGTGTCGATCTCCTCGTCCAGCTGGTCTAGCTTCATCAGCAGTAACACCATGGAGTCCAGACGAGAATGCTCCTGCTCCTCTCTAGAACTCTACAGGTGGGAGGTAGGGAGGATGGGGGGAGGTAGGGAGGGAGAGAGACAGAGAGATGGAGGGAGAGATTATTTGTACTTAAAATATCTGGTAACAGTGTTATTGATTTACATTTGAATCGTTTAGCAGATGCTATTATACAGAGCGACTTACAGGATAAATTAGGGGTAAGTGCCTTGCTCAAGGTCAAATCGACAGAATGTTCACCAAGTGGGCTCAGGGATTTGAACCGGCAACTTGCCGCTCTATATTTGACTATTTTTGATTGAAGGAGAACAGTGATAATGATTTATATTGTGTCTTTACTGGGCATCAACCACTAAAGGATACTTTAGGCCTCGGTTCTTTCTCTCTTCTGTTGGTCCTTCCACTTTGTGGTTAGATACAGCTAACTGACTATCATCTAATAAGCCCGTTCATCGTTAGTCATGTCCTCTCTTGCTCTCTTTTAAAGGGAAGGGAGCAGGTATATGTATTGTCTCATGTCAACTCTAATACATAACACATAACACAGACAGGGACTTCACTGTTCAGTCATGTTTTCTCTCTTAGCCCTCTGAAAGGATTACGTTGAGCAGTTTTCCTATGTGTGTTTGATTGAATTGGGGCCTTGTGAATGAGACAAGAAAGGCCTGATGTAATGCATGCCAGAGATATATATCAACTAAGGCTTTGATTCAATATCATGTTGACCACAGAAAGTCTTTGATAGAATCCTGGGATGGGATCCTCAGATGCACTCAAATTAATTGGGCAACCTCTTCTGCCCTCTCCTTGTCTTTCTCTCTCTCTCTTTGGTTCTCTTCCACCATTTCCTACTTTTTCTTCTTACATTTTCCACCAAAAAGCCCCCCTCTGTCTCCAATTATATCCTTTCATATCCTTTTTTTAATTACCCCCTCTCTTCCGGTTGTCTTTCCTCCCTTCTCCTTGCCACCACTCGTTCACTTTCTTCTTCACTCACTTATTTTCTTCTCCTCTGTTAACTTGCTCCTCTGCTTCTCTTCCCTGATGTGTCTGTCATAGCAGGTCTTACACTGACCTCAGGTGGTCTGTCTGTCATAGCAGGTCTTACACTGGCCTCAGGTGGTCTCTCTGTCATAGCAGGTCTTACACTGACCTCAGGTGGTCTGTCTGTCATAGCAGGTCTTACACTGACCTCAGGTGGTCTGTCTGTCATAGCAGGTCTTACACTGACCTCAGGTGGTCTGTCTGTCATAGCAGGTCTTACACTGACCTCAGGTGGTCTGTCTGTCATAGCAGGTCTTACACTGACCTCAGGTGGTCTGTCTGTCATAGCAGGTCTTACACTGACCTCAGGTGGTCTGTCTGT
>NC_048574.1:73302267-73394767 GCF_013265735.2 Oncorhynchus mykiss
TCTGAGGACAGTGACCTCACAGGCCTTGGGATGGTTTTGGCACTGAAAAATGCTACGCAAACATGAGATTTATGTTGAAGCAACGCCACATCAAGTCGAGAGGCATTATGCAATTTCACAGCCTTTTGACTACAGATTGCACTGGAGGACATCATCAGTGTCAACGCATTGGGCATCATCGTTTAGATGAGGACAGTTACAGACTACACCCATTACTCATTCAACAAGGCAATAAACCTCTCTCTCTTTAGAGACCATCAGGGACTACATACGTTTACAAAATGTCACATCTCTGACCACTAACTACGTAGGTGTTTCACCATGTGTATCGTGAAATGGCTTGATGTTGTGGCAAGGCGAGCGACAACCACAACAGCAAAGAGCACACAGTATGTTCTGGAAGGATCCTAGTACGTGGCATGAGTGTTGTGCTTGGGCGGAGTCCCTCTCCAATGTGCCTACTTAAAAACAAGGAGACTCGTAAATAGGCCTAACAACTCTGTAAATAAGGTTCTGTTGTGGTTGTTCGCTAAGGGCTAGCACTACAGCTAATAGTAGATTAGCCGTCTCAGGTATTTGATATTTGGTTGTTGCCATCAGGCTGGCACTACCGCTAACTATGTACTAACAGCCTTAGGTAGTTCCAGACAGGCTAGCACTTTGGATAATGGTGTATAAACAGTGCAAGGTATTTGGCAATTGACAGGGCGAGCTAGTACCGTGGATAATGGTGTAACAGTGCAAGGTATTTGACAGGCTAGCTAGCACTAAGGTTAATGGTGTATAAACAGTGTGTGAGGTATTTGGCTCAGTGCGGTTTGAGTCTCAGGGATGCTAAGCTAAGGCTGTTCTGGCTGCTGTAGCTACTGCCACCCAGCGCTGTGTGCAGGGGTGGACTGGGACCAGATATCGGCGCGGGCATTGAGGTCACCACACTAGACCATTTCTTTCTACATATTAGCCCAAAAATGTTTAGATCCACTGAGCCAAAGATGGTCCAGCCCATCTGGCATTTGCCAGAATTGCCCTATGGCCACTCCGTCTCTGGCTATGTGTTTCCAATGCCCTCACACACAACTTCCATGCCCTTATAGGACCTTGTTTTGCAGCAGGACATTGGGAAAGTGTAGAACATTTTACAGATCCCCAAATGTAGTCACAGATGGGTAGGCATGTGAAAGTGAAGTCATTGTTTTCCGAGAGGCACGCCAGGCACAGCGCGGGACATAGTGATTTGTGTGCTGGGCTTAACGTTCACCACCGCCCAATAACTGACAGTAAGATAGGGACTACATAGTGCAGTACTACTCAGCACACACTCATAAACAACAGCAAAATACGGAACATAGTGTGTGTACACACGGACACTTCCAGACACACTCGCACAGACTCCCCCTCACCCCCCCCCCCCCTCACCCCCCACACACACACACACACACACACACACACCAGCAAAGCCTGACCCCCATGCAACGGAGAACTGAATTTATAGCTTACCTTTCTAGCACGAAGTTTCACCACATGGTCCTCCCCCTTGTTATCCCCGCATTTGGCCTCTCTCTTCACGTCTGAAGCCTTGTCGCCAAGGTGAGTGTTGCCGTGGTTGCCTGGATGCGCTACTTCCTCAATAGCCTCCGTTACAGCTTGTGTATCACCGGGCCTGTCCTGTTCTTTCTGACCGCAGGCTGCCTCTAAAACAGGTGACTCACCTAATTGTTTAACAGGGGCTTGGTTGCCATGGCATCTCTCCAGCAAGGGCTCATTTTCCTCCTTAGGACACATTGGTTGACTGAGAGTGTCCATATTGGGCAGCCTGGCTGCTGGAGAGGTGGATATACCCATGACTGAAACCCCTTGTCTCCCCAGTGGGACTGAGTCGTCCTCTGCTTCGGATTGGTTAATCTCATGGATGGTGTCCAGCTTTGAGCCACCATCGCTGTGCTCTCCTTGGGCTGTTACAGCCGAGGTTAGTTCTTCGGAACACGTTGAATCTTTGGACCTCAATCCGCCACTCGTATTCTCCACTGTGAGGTCATCAGAATGCACCTGTATCATTGGATGATCCGTGTCCTCTACGGTAGTCCGTTCCTGTATTCCGTCCATTTTTGAACTTTCAAGATTCTGCTGTCCAGCTAATGGGCGTCTGTCCAGGTCATCAGAACGTTGCACTGTGACAGGCAAAGCATGCACAGACTCCACACTTGCCTTATCCTCAGGGGTTTTCTCCCTGCCCATTTCCAGAGCCCTTTCCTCTCCTTGGGACCCTTCCATCTCCACCATGTCAACATCCTCCTTTCTCAACACTGTCTGGTCCTGAGCTATTTCACAACCATCATTAGTCCTCATGCTATCATGCCGCTCTTGTTCTGTTTGTCTGCCGTCCACTGACACAGCATGTTGCACCCTCAGAATCTGGTCAAATTTATCACGGCTTTCATACATTTTCCTCTGAACATTCAATCCGTCAACACTATCCTCAGCCTTCCATTCTAAGGCTTTAATCATAACGTCTTCCCCCATAGCTTCCCCCTCCATAACGTCTGCAACAGGAGCCTCCAAGATCTCCACGTTAACATCTGATATTACATCACTATTGCACTCTGGTTTGTTTGAAGAATCCAAAATGGCCGCTGCCTGTATTACTCCTGTTCTTTTACCCGGGTCAGTAATGTTGCTTTCATCCAAGGTGGAGAGGTCCTCTCGTGGTTCAACTTCAGTATGAGGAGACTGGGTCTCTGTGTCCACTAAGGGTTCTGGAAGTCCAACCTGACCGTCTGTATGGTCGGCCATTGTCTCCAGGAGTTCTGCATGCCTGCCAGTTTTCTCATCAACAGAAAAGGCCAGTGAAAATCCATTGTCCGGACAGATAGAGACCCTTTGTCCTTCGTCAACAGAGACAGATTGAACAGTGATTGCAACACGGTCGTCAACAACGTTGGGATGCTCGTTATCATCGGTGCCATCCTCAATGTCATACTCATCCTCATGACTGTTGTCTGCAGTGCAGATGATGTTTGGCTTTGGCTGAAGAATCCCATTGCCCAGGTCACAGTGAGATTGGCTGCCAACTGAGTCCTCACCAGCGTCCGGCATTCCTCCAGGTTCAGACTCCGTCAGCCTCCCGGTGAGGTCATCATCATCAACAGTCACATCAGAGCCGTCTACCAGCTCAGCCTGGAACACAGGGACAACAGTTGAATCAAAGTCGCCTGCTGACATCACGTGCCCCGGCTCAGAGTGATCGCCGTTGTCCTCCACGTTGACTGAGGTCACAAACTCCAACGTGTGACCCGGCCCATTGTTGAGGCCATCGGGGCGTGGCCGGTGACAGCACTCCGGCATGGAGGCACATCGTTCCCTGCGCCCCTGCTTGGACCCCTCAGATGCCAGCCGAGGCCCGTCGCCACTGACGCCATGGCAACAGACCAGGTCCAGGTCGTCATAGCTGTACTGTAACCCGGAGCGGTGAGTCACGTGATCCTCCCAACTTCTTTTCCGTATGGCGACAAGCATGGTTGGCGGACTCCCACTGCTAACCATAGAGCCCTTTAAAGATGTAGAACCAAAATGGCGGACCATAAGGTGCAGTTCTATTGAGCTTCCTGTAAGAGAGAAAGAGAGGGGGTGGGAATCAGTTACTCAGGTTATCAGTTACTCAAGTTATGGGTTAGTCAGGTTATGGGTTACTCAGGTTATGAGTTACTCAGGTTATCAGTTACTCAGGTTATGGGATACTCAGGTTATGGGTTACTCAGGTTATCAGTTACTCAGGTTATCAGTTACTCAGGTTATGGGTTACTCAGGTTATGGGTTACTCAGGTTATGAGTTACTCAGGTTATCAGTTACTCAGGTTATGGGATACTCAGGTTATGGGTTACTCAGGTTATCAGTTACTCAGGTTATCAGTTACTTGGGTTATGGGATACTCAGGTTATGGGATATTCAGGTTATGGGATACTCAGGTTATGGGGTTAGCAAACTTTAGGAAGGAGCGATATTTTAAACTGAGTTGTCTGTGTATGCTGACATGGACCCAGGTTACTGCTATAGTTGTGAACCCAAGCTGACATGAACGCAGGTTACTGCTATAGTTGTGAACCCAAGCTGACATGGACCCAGGTTACTGCTATAGTTGTGAACCCAAGCTGACATGGACCCAGGTTACTGCTATAGTTGTGAACCCAAGCTGACATGAACGCAGGTTACTGCTATAGTTGTGAACCCAAGCTGACATGAACGCAGGTTACTGCTATAGTTGTGAACCCAAGCTGACATGAACGCAGGTTACTGCTATAGTTGTGAACCCAAGCTGACATGGACCCAGGTTACTGCTATAGTTGTGAACCCAAGCTGACATGGACCCAGGTTACTGCTATAGTTGTGAACCCAAGCTGACATGAACTGCTATAGTTATGAACCCCATGTCTTTTTGAATTTTTACCCCTTTTTTTCCCCAATTTTATGGTATCCAATTGTTGTAGTAGCTACTATCTTGTCTCATCGCTACAACTCCCGTACGGGCTCGGGAGAGACGAAGGTTGAAAGTCATACGTCCTCCGATACACAACCCAACCAGCAGCACTGCTTCTTAACACAGCACGCATCCAACCCGGAAGCCAGCCGCACCAATGTGTCGGAGGCTACACCGTGCACTGCGCCCGGCCCGCCACAGGAGTCGCTGGTGCGCGATGAGACAAGGACATCCCTACCGACCAAGCCCTCCCTAACACGGACGACGCTAGGCCAATTGTGCGTCGCCCCACGGACCTCCCGGTCGCGGCCGGTTACGACAGAGCCTGGGCGCGAACCCAGGGACTCTGATGGCACAGCTGGCGCTGCAGTACAGCACCCTTAACCACTGCGGCACCCGGGAGGCCATGAACCCCATGTCAAGCATACATGGAACAATCATGAACCTTACAGGATTTTAACATTACAAAACAGAATAGTGTAATACTGCAATGGCTACTATGAGCCAGTATAGAGCATCTTTCCACTTCTGGTAAACCAAGTTCTCAGACAGTGGTTTGCTTTTATTTTCTCACTATTATTAAAAGACATTTGCATCTGACTGGAAGTGTGCTGAGAGTTTTTCCAGTTTTTATTTTTTTACATGCGACTGGTGAAGAGAAAAGAGTTGCTAATTTCAACATTCCCAGACAAGACAGTGAACCCGAGTTCAAACTGTAAACATTGGACACACATTACACTGAGACAGTCCCTATCAAGCACTGTACAGATGTAGGATATTCATTTGAGACAGTTTTCTACATCAGGAAAATAACAGGAACAGGAAATGTGAATTATTATGTGGTTCATAATTCATTGATATCTTTGGAAGGGGTTGATACATTTTTCATGAGGGAAAATCAAGTCTGAAATCTCAAAGTGGAAATTACATACTTCAGAAGCCTTTTTAAACATCAAATACACTACAAGTTTTACATTTCCTGCAATGCAGGACAGTTCTCCTGGAACAGGGTGATCAGATTAATATCCTACATGTGTACACATTAAAGAGCTGGGAAGCCTCCATACATACCCTTTCACCTATGGCTAAACATTTTGGCAGAAGATTTCCACCATGAAGTCTAGTCAAGGATTATATGAGTATGACAGAAGAAGAGGACCAACAACGCCCCGGGGCAATTTGTCCACATCGGGGACGAGGTCGTCAAGAAACCACTGTGCCTCACATGACTCGAACCCATTCATAACAGAACTATTAGTGTGTCTCACCATCCAGCTTGTGAATGTGTCTGTGTGTGTTTGTGTGTCTCTTGCTGAGAGCCTCTGGATAGCCACATTCACTGTCTGGGAATGTCAGAGGGGAAGAGGCTGCCTGAAGGGCCTACATAATAAGCATAATAATAAATCCGGAACACAGTTTTTGTTTTTTGCCAAGTGGCTTAACCACTTCACTGAAATGTTAACCTTAACCCTAATCTTAAATAATTGTTTACTTTGATGGGACAATGTTGTTGGCCTCTGTCGTACCTCAGTGATGGAGGAGACAGGCAGAAAGGCAGACAGGCAGAGAGAGAGAGAGAAACAGACAGGGACATGCACACAGACAGACAGACAGCCTCCACTATGGAGCAGCACAGTAACATAAGCAACCATTCCTGTTAAAGAAGAAAGGTAATTGGCACCACTACGACAGAAGTGATAAGAAGGAAGGATTACAATGGAGGATTCTTTAAAACATTGTGTCAATCTATCAAAAGCTGATGAAGTTGACCATTAAACAAATAAAAGAAGCATATATTCCATAAATCATGTCACAATATAGTCTTTGCTTTATATTGGAGACAACAACAATTTGAAAGACTTCGGTTTGACATCCTATTTCCTATGTAGTGCACTACTTCTGACCAGGCCCCTAGGGATCTGGTAGTGCACTATATAGGGAATAGGGTGAAATTTGTAATCAACCAAATATCTGTGTATATTATTGCCAGCCGGCCGTTGTATGGTTCTCTGAAGACCCCCACTGACAGACGTAATGGAACGGTTGTGAAGGCGGTTGCTAGGAGATCATATCGCTCATCCACCATCTGCACTGAATGGGAAACACTTCCTACGTCTGTACATCTGTCCTCTGGCCTCAACAACTGGAGCATCAGATTACCATGTTAATCATCATCTCTTTTCAGGGACTGTTCATTTTGACTGCCTTGATCTTGGAGTGACGTTTGAGCTGTGAACATTCTATTACCAGTAGAAAAGGTGTGTGTGTGTGTATGCTTCTATTAGGGGGAAAGCTGCCAGAGGAAGCCTCAAAACACAATTCTAGTCAGACTCTAGACTCTAGTCGGTCTATACCTTAAGCATCCACAGGACTGCTGTTGGATGGAGGGTGACCCGGTGTGACTTCCTCCTCTGACGTCAACTGGCCCATGAGTTAGGGAGGGCACTGTGTACTTATTACAACTTCTCACACAGAAGTAAAATGTACTCAATTAGCGTAATCCGTGTGCCACTTCACACAACGTGCCTGGATGAGTTGCGTCACTGTCAATACTCCACCAGAATACAGAGGGGTACTGTCGCAGTCCCACACATAAGACTGAATAACAGAAGATAACAGAGGATAAACACTATGGGGTTGAAGAGTTAGCCATCCATCAAAGTCAGAGGACAGACAAATCCAATCCTACAAGCCTTTCTCAAGGAACGAATCCCCCTTTTCCTGAGATATCGGTCCTAATTCCCGGTTCCGAGGAATGCTCTCAGGGTTTGCGGATTCAAATCAAATCCATTGCTGACTTTACCCCTTTCTGGGAGCAGAGAGCAGGGAGCCCCCGGAGCCAACCGAAAATCCGGAGCACGGTACAAAGTCCAAAGATAGCTTGAGCTTCCATCTTGATCACATTAGGGGTTTCACTGACGCTGAACGACTGGAGAATGGGTGGGGTGGAATGGGGTGGAGTGGGGGGAGGGGGTTCTCTCACTCTCCTCCTCTCCCTCTGTCCAATCCCACCTCTTCTCTTCTCCGCCTCCTGGCTGGTTTGACAGGGAATCTTAGTCACATCCTATACACTGTCTTTCTCCCTGGTTCTCTCACAGCTCCTCCAAGGCTCTCCACGCCAACCAGATCCTCTCAGCTGTTTATCCTACTTTCTTACTCCTCCTTTCACAGAGTTAAGACAACTTCCTCTCAAATCACCCTCCCTCTCTCAAGTCACACTCTCTCTCTCTCTCTCTCTCTCTCTCTCTCTCTCTCTCTCTCACACACACACTCTATCTCCTTAAGCTGGGAAAGACTCCCTCCAGTTGGTTTTGATTAGTAACAGACAGACCACTGTGAAAACTCAGGCCTTGGGCCAAGTGAGATTGCAGTAATGTTTTGGCAGGGCTTTCTGAGAGGTTTTCTTTTTTCATATGTCACCCTGTAACTGTACAAGCATCCTTGCACAAACATCTCGACCTGCCCAAAAAAAGACATTAAAAAGCATGACTTGTTTACAGACATTCCTGGAGAATATGCCACTCTGTGCGAGAACTGCTAACTTCGCTGCCTACGAGCTGTGTGCCTTTTCTTTACAGGACACATCTGGGCAAAGTGGTAGTTTGACTTCAGAATCACTGTGTTTTTAGGAAGTCTTCAAAGCAAAACATCTCACCGCATTTTTGAGTGCCGACCATTCATTCCCTAATATAGACATGTCATTTGTTGGGAATGCTACCAACACTTGAAATACATAGGCTCTGATATCAGAGCTTCATGGTGAGAATATCTCAAGTGAAATCAAAAACGGCATCTCTTACCAAACCAAAAAACATGGGAACTCTCCGTTTAGTTGTTGTAACTTTGGGGGAGCTCTGTAGGCTGTAGTCCTGTAAAGCACTGAGGGGTTGTAAAAGGCAATTCAGAACTCCACACCCAGGCATGGTCTCCCCCCACCCTCTGTAAGGGTCTCACAGGCCCAATCAAGCCTGACTTACAACCAGGAGATATGGTCTTTGTGCTTCAACCCATCAGAATGAAAAGACCGACCATAGGAAATGTGTTTGTTTTACACACAGACTCTTACGGTCTCAGCTGGCTAACATACCTGTCATTCCAATTCCACCATTTCCATTCACAGTCCCTTGGTTCTTGATGATAACGTCTATGACTGTTTTCTGTTGGGTTTTAGAAGTATGGACCTGAGGGTAGCAGTTGCTATAGCAAAAACAGATAATGGAACAAGGGAAAAATGGACAACTCCCCCACCAACATCAACAAAAAACTATTTTCACCCTTGTGCCCCCTCTTCCTCTTCTGGGTCATCCAGATGGGAGTAGGGGAGGCTCTGGGGCCTGGGGGAGAACTTGACTCTGTTTTTTAGAACTCTCTGTGGGAAACTCAAGCTGTCCTATTTCTGACCCACCATTTTGGGTCTCAGGGGACACATAGGGTTCCCACTACATGGTTAAGCTGCAAAGTAAAAATGTACATTTATATAAACATACATGTATCTTTTTTTATCTTAATTTAAGTTTAGGGTTAGGCATAAAGTTAGCAGTGTGGTTAAGATTAAGGTTAAGGTTTAAAATCAGATTTTAGGCAGGGATTCTGACTTTGCAACTTGGTCAGACAGTGATGACAGACACACAGATGGTCGTGGATACAAGGTTAAATTTGTCGTCACAGCATGTGCTTGGTGCACTGGTCACAGGACCTAGCACTCATCACAGAGCTAGCGTGATGAATGTAATTAGCGTGTTGACGGTAACTAGTGTGGTGACGGTAACTAGCGTGTTGATGGTTACTAGCGTGGTTAAGGTAACTAGCGTGGTGACGGTAACTAGCGTGGTGACGTAACTAGCGTGGTGACGGTAACAAGCGTGGTGACGGTAACTAGCGTGGTGACGGTAACAAGCGTGGTGACGGTAACAAGCGTGGTGACGGTAACAAGCATGGTGACGGTAACTAGCATGGTGATGTAACTAGCGTGGTGATGTAACTAGCATGGTGATGGTAACTAGCGTGGTGACGTAACTAGCGTGGTGACGTAACTAGAGTGGTGATGTAACTAGCAAGATGATGGTAACTAGCGTGGTGATGTAACTAGCATGGTGATGGTAACTAGCGTGGTGACGTAACTAGCGTGGTGATGTAACTAGCATGGTGATGGTAACTAGCGTGGTGACGTAACTAGCGTGGTGATTTAACTAGCGTGGTGACGGTAACTAGCATGGTGATGGTAACTAGCGTGGTGATGTAACTAGCATGGTGATGGTAACTAGTGTGGTGACGTAACTAGCGTGGTGATGTAACTAGCAAGGTGATGGTAACTAGCGTGGTGATGTAACTAGCGTGGTGACGGTAACTAGCGTGGTGATGGTAACTAGCGTGGTGATGTAACTAGCATGGTGATGGTAACTAGCGTGTAGTTATGGCTGGTTAGTGAAGGGGAGAGGCCAGCGCAATGTTGCAGTGGTTCTGAGGATCATCGGAAATGACTGAGTGGATATTTGGATATCTGACTGTGTGTGTGTGTAATTTGTTACAGTGTGTGAGAGTGTGTGTTTATCCTAGATGAGTCACTACCTACGGACCAACTTTTCCCCATTTATTCCTGAAAGATGAGGAGGGACACATTCTGAGATCATCAGTCATGTGACCTCCCGCTAGGTCACATGGGAGGGGCAGGTCACATGGGAGGGGTGGAAAGGGTGAAGAAAGCCCCATTCATGATGCCTCCTATATTCCCCCACTCGTCTCCCCTCTGCTTCTTAAGTGGCGCACAGAGGGCCCAAAGGAAACAGTCTCAAATTCTTAGCTGATATAGTTTATTATTGGAAAAATTCCAGTCTAAATCGTGAGCACTGAAGGACAAGCAGAGTTAGCCTAGCCCTTGTAGGAAAATGTGGGTGATAAATAAAATAAATAAAAAATTAATATCCACATCCCTACCAAAACTGGGCCAATCGAGTTCTCACTTTTACAAAGCATGCTTTGAGAACGTTTTGCTGTGGTGTTTGTAGGCCAAACTCAACGGTACGGTACATGACCAGTAGTTAGCAGAGGCTGTAATAACATTTGACACTTGTGAAAGTACACTCAGATTAAAGGGTAGATCAAAAAAAATACATCTACAACCCAAACCATGATCATTTCATTCACTTTTTCCAAAGAATCTTAAAACATACACTATGAATACCTATGGCATCTCCCATAATACACATAGCTCATAGATGTCTGAAACTGTTCAACCAAGTGTGTGTCTTTGAGTGACACAGCATGAAAAGCATTGTACTGTAATGTAATGTAATGTGATGTAATGTGACTGACTGTATCTATGCTTGTGTGGGAGGAAGTCAATGCAAGGGGGGTCTTGACCATCGGTTACGGCTGATAGTCAGACTCCCAGCAACCGTGGGAAACAGGAAGTCCGAGTTACTAGTGATACAGAGCATAATCATTTCCAGGCTGAAATAATCCATGCTATCTTCTCTCTGGGATGTCTGTTTTTGTGTGCATAGGCCTGGAGAGAGGACTTTAGTGTATGTGTGTGTGTGTGTGTGTGTGTGTGTGTGTGTGTGTGTGTACGCGTGCTCTTGCATTCAAGGGTAAAGAAGTTCGTCTGGACACGAATAAAATGGATTTTATCATCCGAGTGTGTTATTATTGTACTTAAACACTAACCAACATTGTATGACATTTAACACTTCTTTAAGCACAATGCAGTTAACTTCCTGTTCTGAGAGCTGAACATGAATCCAAGGCACGTCTTCTACATGGGTTTGGACGAAGCTTTGTGGCAACAGCTGGCCTCTATTTGTGTTAACTGGCTCTCACAGAAGCATGCAGACACACGCACCTGGGCAAGAGAGTGGTGTGCAGACATACACTGTACGCACTGACTCACTCACAGACACGCACACACACACAAATGCACATGCACACACGCACACACGCACGCACACACACACGCACACACACACATACACACACACACACACACACACACTGTTCACATGTACAGACAGCTTGTTGCCCTCAGACCAACTAAAGCAGGGTTTATAGGCTAGTGGTTATGACGCTGCTCAGTGGATACATTAGTGTGGTCGTGTACGTCAGATTGCATCCTAAATCAGCCATGTAGGGACAAACTCTGGTTACACAAACATACACTGATACACATGTGAATATTAACTGAAAGGCAGGCTCCACACACACACACACACACACACACACACACACACACACACACACACACACACACACACACACACAGAGCTATTGGCAATATTTGACCTCATTGGCATCCAACCCTGGACTCCATCTCTGGAGACGGACTGACTGTTTGTTTTCAAAGGTCAACTGATTCACAAAGAACACCTTGTCTGAGTCTCAGAACCAAAAGCAGAGCAGAGTTACACATGCAGGAGACAAACTCGGTTTACAGTATAAGGTCCTGTGTGGCTTAGCATCTGCAGGCTGTGGGCTCAACTCCTGCAGGGATGAAATGCACTTAAAAGTCTATGCATTCACTGTCAGGTAAGACGCGTTGGATAAAAGTGTCTCCTCTGAAAAGGAAATGGTGAAACACTAAACATGAGGGTTGTACACGCCCTCAAATATGCAGATTCTGGCGTGGGGCTGACAGGGTTATTAAAGGTCTATGCATTCTCTGTCCTGGATGCTGCTTGCCCTCCTTGGCTTCCAGTACATATGGGGCTTTCTGCTGAAGCATCCCATTCAGTACGTTTTGTAGCAGCATGTCGCAATGGATGTCAACGAATCCGTAAGAATCCGTAATCATTAGTCCAAAACGTTTTGCAACGGAAATAGTTTACTCCAAACGGAAAAAGTTTTACAAAGAAAACAAGATTTTCTATTGGACTAATTTATCTAGGTCCCTCCCTGATTGGTTCCGTTTCGTACTGTTTGGCTCTGTTTGGTTCCTAGTGAACACACCCTGTTGTCTCCTCCTGTAGTTTATTGGCTGTAGAGTCTGGGGCCAGAGTCTGGGACTTGGTGATGACGAGAGCTCCCTGGATGAAACAACACTGACGCTGGACACCGGCTGTGCTGGCATTGGTCGCCTCCAGCAGACAGCCAGGAAAGGACTGTTTTCCTTGGATACGGTTGCCACAGCAGCATCAGCAGGAAATACTGGAGACAGAGATTCAGGGGGAGAGGGGAGGGGCCGCAGGCTGCATGTTGCTTGTGACGGAGGCAGTTGGCTGATGGTATACATGTTGGATGGGACGGAGGCAGATGGCTGATGGTATACATGTTGGATGGGACGGTGATGCACTCATCTTCGCTTGTCAGATGTTTTGTGGGAATTCCACACATACCTCTACAGCAGTAGGATGCATGAAGGGGAGAGTGTATGTATGTGTGTGTGTGTGTGTGTGTGTGTGTGTGTGTGTGTGTGTGTGTGTGTGTGTGTGTGTGTGTGTTTGTGTGTGTGTACGCAGCAGTGGAGGCTGGAAGGCTGCTGAGGGGAGGACGGCTGATAATAATGGCTGGAATGGAGTCAATGGAATCGTATCAAACACATCAACGATGTGGTTTCCATAGGGTTGATATGGATACCATTCCAACCATTATTATGAGCCTCCCTCCCCTCAGCAGCCTCCACTGGACCACAGTCTACATGTGCCCCCACTTCTGTCAATAATAAAACAGGTGCCTCCACTCACCTCACTTTAGACACAGAGCTAGATTGTATAGAATGGTATGAATGGTTCCACTCTTGAATTGTGCCTGTTCAGCTTTCCAACGATAGAACAGAAATCTAAATACTTTGGGCTGTGAGACTACGTGAGGAATTCTAGCCCTTCACTGAAGCATGTTCATCAGGTATAAGTGTCTGATTGTTCCCTGGTTCATGGCAAGAGGGGGAAAGGGGATAAGATGAACTCAGCTAAATGTTTCCATAGCCTTGAGGTCTCCTGGTCCTGGCTTACTTTCATTCTTTCTTTCTTTCTTTTCTTTCCTTCTATCCTCCTATCCTTCTTTCCTTCTCTCTGTCTTTCTTTCTTTCTTTCTTTCTCAAGAAATGGATCTGCATTCCAACCCACAAAGGAAGCGGACAGGTCAGGAAAACTTAGCAAGACACTAGAGAGTTTACAGACGGAGGTTCAAATAGCTCAGTTGGATAAACCAGGGTCTGTAGTGTTACAACACATGGGTCTGTAGTGTTACAGCATCAGGGTCTGTAGTGTTACAAAACCAGGGTCTGTAGTGTTACAACACCAGGGTCTGAAGTGTTACAACACCAGGGTCTGTAGTGTTACAGCACCAGGGTCTGTAGTGTTACATCACTGGGGTCTGTAGTGTTACAACACCGGGGTCTGTAGTGTTACAACACCGGGGTCTGTAGTGTTACAGCACCAGGGTCTGTAGTGTTACAGCACCAGGGTCTGTAGTGTTACAGCACCAGGGTCTGTAGTGTTACAAAACCAGGGTCTGTAGTGTTACAAAACCAGGGTCTGTAGTTTTACAACACCAGGGTCTGTACTGTTACAACACCAGGGTCTGTAGTGTTACAACACCAGGGTCTGTATGTTACATCACTGTGGTCTGTAGTGTTACAACACCAGGGTTGTAGTGTTACAACACCAGGGTCTGTATTGTTACAACACCAGGGTCTGTATTGTTACAACACCAGGGTCTGTATTGTTACAACACCAGGGTCTGTAGTGTTTCAACACCAGGGTCTGTATTGTTACAACACCAGGGTCTGTATTGTTACAACACCAGGTTCTGTATTGTTACAACACCAGGGTCTGTATTGTTACAACACCAGGGTTGTAGTGTTACAACACCAGGGTCAGTAGTGTTACAACACCAGGGTCTGTATTGTTACAACACCAGGGTCTGTATTTTTACAACACCAGGGTCTGTAGTGTTACAGCATCAGGGTCTGTAGTGTTACAAAACCAGGGTCTGTAGTGTTACAACACCAGGGTCTGTAGTGTTACAACACCAGGGTCTGTAGTGTTACAGCACCAGGGTCTGTAGTGTTACATCACTGGGGTCTGTAGTGTTACAACACCGGGGTCTGTAGTGTTACAACACCGGGGTCTGTAGTGTTACAGCACCAGGGTCTGTAGTGTTACAGCACCAGGGTCTGTAGTGTTACAGCACCAGGGTCTGTAGTGTTACAAAACCAGGGTCTGTAGTGTTACAAAACCAGGGTCTGTAGTTTTACAACAACAGGGTCTGTACTGTTACAACACCAGGGTCTGTAGTGTTACAGCACCGGGGTCTGTAGTGTTACATCACTGGGGTCTGTAGTGTTACATCACTGGGGTCTGTAGTGTTACATCACTGGGGTCTGTAGTGTACAACACCAGGGTTTGACGCCACATGGGTAACATATTATAGAAACGTCAATGTCTGTCTCTTTGGGGCAAAAAAAAGTTTTTGCTAAAGTGGGCCAGGAGTTCAACTTGCTGACCAGAAGAACTCCCTGCAGTCATTATATTAATGGGGGCCTGGAGTTTTTAATGGTCAGGATGGATGCAAGGAGAGACAGTAAGAGAGAGAGAAGAGGAATAAATGACAACCGGTGACAGGCGTTTTGCTGAGTGTAAGAATGATTTTTCATCTGACCAAAAGATTCACCATTGTGGTACAGGGAGCAGCATTACCATGACACAGACTGGATGTTGTCACGGCTTTCTTCCTGTGAAGGAGAGGCGGACCAAAACGCAGCGTGGTTGAAGTTCATGGTTCTTTAACATGAGACACATAACATGAACTAACTACAAAACAACAAACGTGAACACCGTAACAGTCCTAACTGGTGCAGCAAACACAAAGACAGGAAACAATCACCCACAAAATACCCAAAGAACATGGCTGCCTAAATATGGTTCCCAATCAGAGACAACCATAAACACCTGCCTCTGATTGAGAACCAATCTAGGCAACCATAGACTTACCTAGACAACTAAACTGAACACAACCCCATAAATCTACAAAAACCCCATGACAAGAAAAACACATAAATCACCCATATCACACCCTGGCCTAAACAAAATAATATAGAAAACAAAGATAACTAAGGCCAGGGAGTGACAGATGTAGAGGGCGACACCTCTTTGCAGAGAGATCATTACTTTAAATTGTCAGCAGGTGGAGCCAAAACTATTTAATTCCCTCAAGTCCCATCAAGGAAACTGTATCTCTTCCTGCTTCACCTGCAGTGCGGAAGAGAAAGTTGGAAATGAGTCAGACCTGGATTGAAATACATAGGAGTATTAGAATAGTAGAATATTTGTATTTTAAAATACATGCCAATAGTAGACTACCATTACTAAACTACATGCTAAATGCATTGCAGAAAGTTATTGTGCAACGGGGGGATCAAATTAACATCCTACACCTGTATACACCACTATCCCCAACACACCCACCACCCCATCCCTCTACTTTGGCTCTATTGATCCTACCACTATCCCCAAAACACCCACCACCCCATCCCACCACTTGGCCCTATCGATCCTACGACTGTACACAGCACTTTCACCAACACACCCACCACACCATCCCTCTACTTTGGCCCGATCATATGCTACATCAGGCTGTCAGCCTGGGAGGATGGAACCCCTTCTCTCAAAACCCCCTCTAGATCATCTGCACTAAAATCTCTCACACTGCTGCCGCTACTACAATCTTCTGGGATTTCCGCTCCATCAGCGCAGTACAATTAATGACCATGACAATAAATGCAAGAAATCAAAAAAATATCCTCTCTGGATCTCTGTCTTCAGTCCTACTCAGTGGGGTCTCCAGGTGGAATCACTCACCCGTGGGCTTTCATCTACTTTCCTCACTGCCTCAGCATAGGAAACCCTCTGCAATCCCCCAAACAGCTGACATAACCTAACCTGACAGGTAAGAACTCTCTATTAAAGCTCAACAAGACATTCTGGGTATTCTCAGTCTCAGTCACCGGGTCTACTTCTCACCAACCGAGGACGTCAAAAACACCAGAAGTATTGTTTTTCAGATCTCCACTCAACGCCACCCCACTGATCAGTCCTTTTGAGAGGCACCCTGCTCTGCAGAGCAAAGCACACCACAGGTCGAGCCCTGAGATGTGTGATGTGGAGCACCCTCTGCCTCTGAATGCACACAAAATATAAACAATTCCACTTCTTGAAAATGTGATACATTTGTTCTAAGCCCAAAATGTGACATATGTAACAGTTCCCAGCTTGACACAACATATGGGTCGGACAAAGAGTAGGGATCCAGTTTTTCCCAAAATCTCACTCCTACCCGTCCAAAATCATCTCTGGTATGATCAGGGCCAAGGCTGGAAGTCTCTACTATGGCTGCCGCTGCAGGCACTTCATCCTGGCTAGGCTTCATTTCAGAGCAAACATTACTGGAGACCGACTCCACCTTGAGTTTCTAAACAGAGCAGGTAGAATGATGGGGTCCAAGATCCTCAAGAGAGCAAATAGATTTGTTTTTGAACTTGGCGTGTATGCAGCAGACAATGGTTTTTGCTTAGCGCCATTACCTCGGATTAGCATCATCGCCCTTCCACAATGTTTTGTGGAACATAACTCGCCTATTGGTAGACAGGAAGCTTCAATCAGGAAATAAGTAGGAATTGTATTAATTTGCTCATACAAACATGTAAACAAGTGTGTGTGTGTGTGTGGTTTGGTATTATAACAGCAAAATAATACATTTTCATTGTTACATTTATTCTGTTGAGTCTACTGTACTAACTTAATGTTGTGTCTGATAATGTGTGAAACATAACTACTGAGACACAGGAAGTCACAATCAGGAAATAAGTTGGACTTTTATTAATATGCTAATACAAACAAATAAAACATATGTGTGTGGGTTTGAGACAGAGAGAGACAGAGAGACAGAAACAGAGAGAGAGAGAGACAGAGAGACAGAGAGACAGAGAGACAGAGAGAGACAGAGAGATAGAGAGAGAGAGAGAGAGAGAGAGAGAGAGAGAGAGAGAGAGAGAGAAAGAGAGAGAGAGAGAGAGAGAGAGAGAGAGAGAGGGAGAGAGAGAGCGAGAGACAGAGAGAGAGAGAGAGAGAGAGAGAGAGAGAGAGAGAGAGAGAATGAAGGAGGACTTTCTGTGCACTGTAGGCTGCTGTATGTGTTACAGTATGTTGTCATGCTGATGTTAAACCACTTTCTCACAAATCCAGTGGAGATTCTCCGCACATGACAAGTCATTCCATGCACTCAGATCACTCTGATCTGTGCGTATCTCAACACAGTCCTCCTCACCATTTTTTGGTTTGGCACCACCATTATCAGGCTGTGGGTAATACCAGTACCTAAAGGTTTAAAAAGAGTCAGATATCATGGTTGATACCAGTACCTACAGGGTTAACAACAGTCAGATATCATGGTTAATACCAGTACCTACAGGGTTAACAACAGTCAGACATCATGGTTAATACCAGTACCTACAGGGTTATAAACAGTCAGATATCATGGTTAATATCAGTACCTACAGGGTTAAAAACAGTCAGATATCATGGTTAATACCAGTACCTACAGGGTTAAAAACAGTCAGATATCATGGTTAATACCAGTACCTACAGGGTTAACAACAGTCAGATATCATGGTTAATACCAGTACCTACAGGGTTAACAACAGTCAGATATCATGGTTAATACCAGTACCTACAGGGTTAAAAACAGTCAGATATCATGGTTAATACAAGTACCTACAGGGTTAAAAACAGTCAGATATCATGGTTAATACCAGTACCTACAGGGTTAAAATCCATCAGATATCATGGTTAATACCAGTACCACCAGGGTTAAAAACAGTCAGATATCCTGGCTAATACCAGTACCTACAGGGTTAACAACAGTCAGATATCATGGTTAATGCCAGTACCTACAGGGTTAAAAACAGTCAGATATAATTGTTAATACCAGTACCTACAGGGTTAAAAACAGTCAGATATCATGGTTAATACCAGTACCTACAGTCAGATATCATGGTTAATACCAGTACCTACAGGGTTAAACACAGTCAGATATCACGGTTAACACCAGTACCTACAGGGTTAAAAACAGTCAGATATCATGGTTAATACCAGTACCTACAGGGTTAAAAACAGTCAGATATCATGGTTAATGCCAATACCTACAGGGTTAAAAACAGTCAGATATATATACTGTACTCTATATCATCTACTGCATCTTCATGTAATACATGTATCACTAGCCACTTTAAACTATGCCACTTTGTTTACATTCTAATCTCATATGTATATACTGTACTCGATACCATCTACTGCATCTTGCCTATGCCGCTCTGTACCATCACTCATTCATATATCTTTATGTACATATTCTTTATCCCTTTACACTTGTGTGTATAAGGTAGTAGTTTTGGAATTGTTAGTTAGATTACTCGTTGGTTATTACTGCATTGTCGGAACTAGAAGCACAAGCATTTCGCTACACTCGCATTAACATCTGCTAACCATGTGTATGTGACAAATAACATTGATTTGATTTGATTTGAATATGATTTGATTAAAATCAATAAGATATCAACGTTAATACCAGTACCTTCAGGGTTAAAAACAGTCAGATATCATGTTTAATACCAGTACCTACAGGGTTAAAAACAGTCAGATATCATGGTTAATTCCAGTACTTACAGGGTTAAAAACAGTCAGATATCATGGTTAATACCAGTACCTACAGGGTTAAAAACAGTCAGATATCATGGTTAATACCAGTACCTACAGGGTTAACAACATTCAGATATCACAGTTTGAACATCACAATCCTACATAATATACAGACATGTTTCATCTTAAAGTTAACTTTGTTGACTGATGCCATCAATGACAGTAACCTGTATAGAAAAAGGTTGAATGGAGACTTATTGACAGATTAGTTATCATCTCTCACCATGTGGTCAGTGGGGTGCCGTCCACCCATTTCCAGGTCCCCTCATTATCAGAGTCAGTCAGACCAATCCAGACTCTCTTATTGAGTTTGAAGAGAAACTCCTGTTGTTGAGAAAGATAAATAAATAATAATATGTTTGTTATTATCTAACTGTCTCTCTCTCTCTCTCTCTCTCTCTCTCTCTCTCTCTCTCTCTCTCTCTCTCTCTCTCACCTGTTCCTCTCTGCTGTTTATGATCACCAGGTCTGCTCCTCTCTCCAGACAGTCCTGTCTGCTCTCCTTCCAGGTTTTAGTCTCAGTAGACAGGAAGTACCAACTTGATTCAAACCTCTGCCAGCCTTCAGGACAGGTTTTCTCTACAATACGCTTAACATTAATTTCCTTCAACTTATCACCTTTTACACTTAATGAAAGAACAGAAGAGTCATGATCAGGTCTGTGTTGTTAATTATAATTTATTATTGTAGGTTTACTCACTGAGATTGGTAAGCCTCCCGCTAAGAACATCTCTCTCAGTCTGTAGCTTGTCTCTCTCTTTAGTCATGTTGTTATAACTGGTCTGTAGCTGGTCTCTCTCTTTAGTCAGGTTGTTGTTGCTGGTCTGTAGCTGGTCTCTCTCTGCAGATGAGTTCTTTGAGACGTTGCTGTCTGCAACAACAATAAAGAACAAGTTGCTCACTAAAATAGATCACATCAGAACTACTAAATCTGAATTATAAGAACTATTTAAACAGTGAACAACAATATAAATGTAACATGTAAAGTGTTGGTCTCATGAGATGAATTAAAAGATCCCAGAAATGTTTCATACACACAAAAAGCATTTTTCTCTCAAATGTGTTTACATCCCTGTTATTCAGCAGTTACCCTTTGCCAAGATAATCCATCCACCTGACAGGTGTGGCATATCAAGAAGTTGATTAAACAGTATGATCATTACACAGGTGCACCTTCTGCTGGAGACAATAAAAGGCCACTTTAAAATGTGTAGTTTTGACTCAGATGTCTCAAGTTTTGAGAGATCTGCATCTGGCATGCTAACTGCAGGAATGTCCACCAGAGACGTTGCCAGATAAATGAATGTTCATTTCTCTACCATAAGCTGCCTCCTACGTTGTTTTAGAGAATTTGGCAGTACGTTCAACTGGCCTCACAACCGCAGACCACGTATAACCTCGCAAGCCCATGACCTCCACATCTGGCTTCTTCACCTGTTGGATCGTCTGAGGGAGGGGGTGTGCTGAGGAGTATTTAATAGTCTGTAATAAAGCCCTTTTGTGGGGAAAAACTCATTCTGATTGGCTGGGCCTGGTTCTCCAGTCGTTGGAATCTGGCTGCCAAGTGGGTGGACCTATGCCCTTCAAGGCCCACCCACGGCTGAACCTCTGCCAGTCATGTGACATGCATAGATTAGGGCCTAATTAATTGAATGAATTTATTCCCATTGACTGACATGAACTGTAACTCAGTGAAATCTTAGAAATGTTTGCATGTTGCGTTTACATTGTTGTTTAGTATAGATATACTGTAGACTTACATTGTAACGACTGGCCTATGATCCCAGCCAGTAGGAGAACACACAGCAGCCCCAGACACACTGCAGCAACTCCAGAGGGTCTCTCCCACCACTGAACATGTACTGAATCACAAATGATTAAAGATCTTTGGTAATGTGTTTTACTGTTTCATCCAGGATTGATACAAATAAACCTGTAGTACTACAGGATAATCTCACCTGTTATATGTATTGTGTGTGTCATTTATTTGTGTGTGTGTGTGTGTGTGTGTTACCTGAGTGCTGGTCTCCTGGTCCATTATTAGGAGCAGTGTCTGCTGTCTCTTCTCTCTTGGTGCTGGTCTCACCGTCTCTCAGGGTGTCTGCACTGACGTAGATATCCACAATCCTCTCCTCCATCTCACCTCTGTTAAACTTGACCTTCTTGTTCATATCTGGCTCAGCATAGATGGCTTCAGACATCTCCAATAACTTACTGTGTTTTCTGTCCATACTCAGGTTCTGGTCCTATTGTTGACCCTGTGTCTGTTTCTGGGTCTGTTTCTGTCTCCGCTCTGTCTCAGACTAACTGTTTAAGATGGCATCCCCAGAATAAAAGGAACATGTCAAAAGAGGAAGATGATGAAATAGCAACATGGTGGTTGAGGTTGGGACATTTTTTTTCTTCTTCAAATCTAGACACACAGGATGCTGATAAGTAGTGATTACATTAATATGTTCATACGGAAAATGTTGTGTCGTTTGCTGTTGTGGCATTGGAGTTGCTCAGTTTGTAGGTAATCTCCACATTTTGCCATGAGGCTGAGAGAAAATGTTGCCGTTTTAGAGCTCACCGTCTCTCAGGGTCTCTGCACTGATGTAGATATCCACAATCCTCTCCTCCATCTCACCTCTGTCAAACCTTAATGGTCATATCTGGCTTTGTATAGATGCTCTCCAACATGTTCAACAATGTTCATTGAATAAAGCTACAGTGTCTTAAAGCAGGGTTTACCAAACTCAGTCCTGGGGCCCCCCATAGTGAACATTTTGGGTGTTGCCCTAGCACTACACAGCCGATTCAAATAACCAACTCATCATCAAGCTTTGATGTTTTGAGTCACTTGTGTAGTGCTAGGGTAAAAAACTCATTGTGCACCCAGGGAAGGGCCCCCAGTACAGAGAGTCTGAGTCTGAAGATGACTGCTTTTGACCCTGTTGTGGATGGGGATTTGTGGAACGGAAACATGTCCTGGCTGGTTATACAGTAACATGTCCTGGCTGGTTATACAGTAACATGTCCTGGCTGGTTATACAGTAACATGTCCTGGCTGGTTATACAGTAACATGTCCTGGCTGGTTATACAGTAGCATGTCCTGGCTGGTTATACAGTAACATGTCCTGGCTGGTTATACAGTAGCATGTCCTGGCTGGTTATACAATAACATGTCCTGGCTGGTTATACAGTAACATGTCCTGGCTGGTTATACAGTAGCATGTCCTGGCTGGTTATACAATAACATGTCCTGGCTGGTTATACAGTAACAAGTCCTGTCTGGTTATATAGTAACATGTCCTGGCTGGTTATACAGTAACATGTCCTGTCTGGTTATACAGTAACATGTCCTGTCTGGTTATACAGTGACATGTCCTGGCTGGTTATACAGTAACATGTCCTGTCTGGTTATACAGTAACATGTCCTGGCTGGTTATACAATAACATGTCCTGGCTGGTTATACAGTAACATGTCTTGGCTGGTTATACAGTAACATGTCCTGGCTGGTTATACAGTAACATGTCCTGGCTGGTTATACAGTAACATGTCCTGGCTGGTTATACAGTAACATGTCCTGGCTGGTTATACAGTAACATGTCCTGTCTGGTTATACAGTAACATGTCCTGGCTGGTTATACAGTAACATATCATGGTTGGTTATACAGTAACATGTCCTGCTGGTTATACAGTAACATATCATGGCTGGTTATACAGTAACATGTCCTGGCTGGTTATACAGTAGCATGTCCTGTCTGGTTATACAGTAACATGTCATGGCTGGTTATACAGTAACATGTCCTGGCTGGTTATACAGTAAGATGTCCTGGCTGGTTAGGCAGTAACATGTCCTGGCTGGTTATACAGTAACATGTCCTGGCTGGTTATACAGTAACATGTCCTGGCTGGTTATACAGTAACATGTCCTGGCTGGTTATACTGTAACATGTCCTGGCTGGTTATACAGTAACATGTCCTGTCTGGTTATACAGTAACATGTCCTGGCTGGTTATACAGTAACATGTCCTGGCTGGTTATACAGTAACATGTCCTGGCTGGTTATACTGTAACATGTCCTGGCTGGTTATACAGTAACATGTCCTGGCTGGTTATACTGTAACATGTCCTGGCTGGTTATACAGTAACATGTCCTGGCTTGTTATACAGTAACATGTCCTGGCTGGTTATACAGTAACATGTCCTGGCTTGTTATACAGTAACATGTCCTGGCTGGTTATACAGTAACATGTCCTGGCTTGTTATACAGTAACATGTCCTGGCTGGTTATACAGTAACATGTCCTGGGTGGTTATACAGTAACATGTCCTGGCTGGTTATACAGTAACATGTCCTGGTTATACAGTAACATGTCCTGGCTGGTTATACAGTAACATGTCCTGGCTGGTTATACAGTAACATGTCCTGGCTGGTTATACAGTAACATGTCCTGGCTGGTTATACAGTAACATGTCCTGGTTATACAGTAACATGTCCTGTCTGGTTATACAGTAACATGTCCTGGCTTGTTATACAGTAACATGTCCTGGCTGGTTATACAGTGCCATGTCCTGGCTTGTTATACAGTAACATGTCCTGGCTTGTTATACAGTAACATATCCTGGCTGGTTATACAGTGCCATGTCCTGGCTTGTTATACAGTGCCATGTCCTGGCTTGTTATACAGTAACATGTCCTGGCTGGTTATACAGTAACATGTCCTGTCCTGTTATACAGTAACATGTCCTGTCTGGTTATACAGTAACATGTCCTGGCTGGTTATACAGTAACATGTCCTGGTTATACAGTAACATGTCCTGGTTATACAGTAACATGTCCTGGTTATACAGTAACATGTCCTGGTTATACAGTAACATGTCCTGGCTGGTTATACAGTAACATGTCCTGGCTTGTTATACAGTAACATGTCCTGGCTGGTTATACAGTGCCATGTCCTGGCTTGTTATACAGTAACATGTCCTGGCTTGTTATACAGTAACATATCCTGGCTGGTTATACAGTGCCATGTCCTGGCTTGTTATACAGTGCCATGTCCTGGCTTGTTATACAGTAACATGTCCTGGCTGGTTATACAGTAACATGTCCTGTCCTGTTATACAGTAACATGTCCTGTCTGGTTATACAGTAACATGTCCTGGCTGGTTATACAGTAACATGTCCTGGTTATACAGTAACATGTCCTGGTTATACAGTAACATGTCCTGGTTATACAGTAACATGTCCTGGTTATACAGTAACATGTCCTGGCTGGTTATACAGTAACATGTCCTGGTTGGTTATACAGTAACATGTCCTGGTTATACAGTAACATGTCCTGGTTATACAGTAACATGTCCTGGCTTGTTATGGTTGGGACACTTTCTTCTTCTTTTCACCTTGTTCTCTGATTCCTGAATAAGTTCCTGGTCTACTGGGGGAAGTTTCACCCACATACTGTTCCACCCACATACAAACATAAGCACAGACACATGCATACACACGTGCATACACACACACACACACACACGATAACAAATGCACTATACACACACGTACACATGGATTTTGTGTTGTAGATATGTTGTAGTGGAGTAGGGGCCTGAGGGCACACACTTAACGTGTTGTGAAATCTGTTGTAAATGTATTGTAATGTTGTTCAAATGGTTTGTTTCTTATTTTTGCTGGAACCCAGGAAGAGTAGCTGCTGCCTTGGCAGGAACTAATGGGGATCCATAATAAATCCCAGGAGGAGTAGCTGCTGTCTTGGCAGGAACTAATGGGGATCCATAATAAATCCCAGGAGGAGTAGCTGCTGTCTTGGCAGGAACTAATGGGGATCCATAATAAATCCCAGGAAGAGTAGCTGCTGTCTTGGCAGGAACTAATGGGGATCCATAATAAACCCCAGGAAGAGTAGCTGCTGTCTTGACAGGAACTAATGGGGATCCATAATAAATCCCAGGAGGAGTAGCTGCTGTCTTGGCAGGAACTAATGGGGATCCATAATAAATCCCAGGAAGAGTAGCTGCTGTCTTGGCAGGAACTAATGGGGATCCATAATAAATCCCAGGAGGAGTAGCTGCTGTCTTGGCAGGAACTAATGGGGATCCATAATAAATCCCAGGAAGAGTAGCTGCTGTCTTGGCAGGAACTAATGGGGATCCATAATAAACCCCAGGAAGAGTAGCTGCTGTCTTGACAGGAACTAATGGGGATCCATAATAAACTCCAGGAGGAGGAGCTGCTGTCTTGGCAGGAACTAATGGGGATCCATAATAAACCCCAGGAGGAGGAGCTGCTGTCTTGACAGGAACTAATGGGGATCCATAATAAACTCCAGGAGGAGGAGCTGCTGTCTTGACAGGAACTAATGGGGATCCATGATCAATACAAATACATACACCAGACACACCCTCTTATATGATCTCTTACTACTCTACATCACTGATTAACATATTGGATGTATCTTAATAATGTCTCTGGGGCTCTGGATTTTTAATTACTTAAAAATCATACAATGTGATTTTCTGGATTTTTGTTTTAGATTCCGTTTCTCACAGTTGAAGTGTACCTATGATAAAAATTACAGACCTCTACATGCTTTGAAGTGGGAAAACCTGCAAAATCGGCAGTGTATCAAATACTTGTTCTCCCCACTGTACATGCTAAATGCTTTTCTGAAAAGTTATTGTGCAACAAGGGGATCAAATTGACATCCTACACCTGTATACAGCACTTTCACCAACACACCCACCACACCATCCCTCTACTTTGGCCCGATCATATGCTACATCATGTGGAGCACCCTCTGCCTCTGGATGCACACAAAATATAAACAATTCCACTTCTCGAAAATGTAACATATGTGACAGTTCCCAGCTTGAAACAACACATGGGTCGGACAAAGAGCAGGGATCCACGTTTTCCCAAAATCTCACTCCTACCCGTCCAAAATCATCTCTGGTATGATCAGGGCCAAGGCTGGAAGTCTCTACTATAGCTGCCGCTGCAGGCACTTCATCCTGGCTAGGCTTCATTTCAGAGCAAACATTACTGGAGACCGACTCCACCTTGAGTTTCTAAACAGAGCAGGTAGAATGATGGGGTCCAAGATCCCCAAGAGAACAAATAGACTTGTTTTTTAACTTGGCTTGTATGCAGCAGACAAAGGTTTGTACTTAGCGCCATTACCTCGGATTAGCATCATCGCCCTTCCACAATGTTTTGTGGAACATAACTCGCCTATTGGTAGACAGGAAGCTTCAATCAGGAAATAAGTAGGAATTGTATTAATTTGCTCATACAAACATGTAAACGAGTGTGTGTGTGTGTGGTTTGGTATTATAACAGCAAAATGATACATTTTCATTGTTAAATGTATTCTGTTGAGTCTACTGTACTAACTTCATGTTGTGTCTGATAACGTGTGAAACATAACTACTGAGACACAGGAAGTCACAATCAGGAAATAAGTTGGACTTTTATTAATATGCTAATACAAACAAATAAAACACGCTTGTGCATGTGTGTGTGTGGGTTTGAGAGAGAGCGACAGAGACAGAGAGACAGAGAGACAGAGACAGAGAGACAGAGAGAGAGAGAGAGAGAGAGAGAGAGACAGAGAGAGAGAGAGAGAGAGAGTGAGAGAGAGAAAGAATGAAGGAGGAAGTTCTGTGCACTGTAGGCTGCTGTATGTGTTACAGTATGTTGTCGTGGTGATGTTAAACCACTTTCTCACAAATCCAGTAAAGATTCTCCGCACATGACAAGTCATTCCATGCCTTCAGAGGACTCTGATCTGTGCGTATCTCAACACAGTCCTCCTCACCATTTTCTGGTTTTCCACCACCATTATCAGGCTGTGGTTTATGCCAGTACCTACAGGGTTAACAACAGTTAGATATCATGGTTAATACCAGTACCTACAGGGTTAAAAACAGTCAGATATCATGGTTAATACCAGTACCGACAGGGTTAACAACAGTCAGATATCAATGTTAATACCAGTACCTACAGGGTTAAAAACAGTTAGATATCATAGTTAATACCAGTACCTACAGGGTTAAAACAGTCAGATATCATGGTTAATACCAGTACCTACAGGGTTAAAAACAGTCAGATATCATGGTTAATACCAGTACCTACAGGGTTAAAAACAGTCAGATATCATGGTTAATACCAGTACCGACAGGGTTAAAAACAGTCAGATATCATGGTTAATACCAGTACCTACAGGGTTAAAAACAGTCAGATATCATGGTTAATACCATTATCTACAAGGTTAAAAACAGCCAGACAAAATAATATAAAGAAATGTTAAATCTTAAAGTTAACTTTGTTTACTGCTGCCATCAATGACAATACCTGGTATATGAAAAGGTTGAATGGAGCCGTATTGACAGATTAGTTATCATCTCTCACCTTGTGGTCAGTGGGGTGCCGTCCACCCATTTCCAGGTCCCCTCCTTAACAGAGTCAGTCAGACCAATCCAGACTCTCTTCTTGAGGTTGAAGAGAAATGTCTGTCGTTGAGAAAGATAAATATATACACACTTATGTTTGATCATATCTACCCTCTGCACACCCATCTCCCCCCCCCCCCCCCTCTCTCTCTCTCTCTCTCTCTCTCTCTCTCTCTCTATCTCACCTGTTCCTTATCACTGTTTATCATCACCAGGTCTGCTCCTCTCTCCAGACAGTCCTCTCTGCTCTCCTTCCAGGTTTTAGTCTCAGTAGACAGGAAGTACCAACTGGATTCAAACTTCTGCCAGCCTTCAGGGCATGTTTGTTCTACAAATTGAAACATTAATTTCCTTCAACTGATCACCCTGGATACTTAATGAAAGAATACAGACAAATGATCAGGTGTGTGTTGTTACTGATAATTTATGACTGCAGTTTTACTCACTGAGATTGGTCAGCCTCATTTTAAGAAACGCTTTCTCAGTCTGTAGCTGGTTTCTCTCATTCGTCAGGTTGTTGTATCTGGTCTGTAGCTGGTCTCTCTCTTTAGTCAGGTTGTTGTATTTGGTCTCTAGATGGTATCTCTCTTTAGTCAGGTTGTTGTATTTGGTCTCTAGATGGTATCTCTCTTTAGTCAGGTTATTGTATTTGGTCTCTAGATGGTATCTCTCTTTAGTCAGGTTATTGTATTTGGTCTCTAGCTGGTATCTCTCTTTAGTCAGGTTATTGTAACTGGTCTGTAGCTGGTCTCTCTCTGCAGATGAGTTCTTTGAGACGTTGCTGTCTGCAACAACAATAAAGAAGAAACTGCTAACTAAAATATATCACATCAGAACTACTAAAGCTGAATTATAAGAACTACATATACACTGAACCAAAATATAAACGCTACACGTAAGGTGTTGGTCACATGTACGTTCATACGCTCTAAAATGAAGTGCACAAATGTGTTAACATCCCTGTTAGTGAGCTTGATCATTATACAGATGTACCTTGTGCTCGGGACAATAAAACGTTTTTTTTGTCCCACACAATGCAACACAGATGTCTCAAGTTTTGAGGGTGCATGCAACTGGCATGCAAACTGCAGGAATGTCCACCAGAGCTGAATGTTCATTCCTCTAACATAAGCTAACTCTAATGTCGTTTAAGAGAATTTAGCAGCCCAGGATCTCCACATCAGGCTTATTCACCTGTTGGATCGTCTGAGGGAAGGTGCTGAGGAGCATTTCTGTATGTAATAAAGCCCTTTTGGAATCTGGCTGCCAAGTTTATGCGCAGACCAGCTAGCTGGTGTGTTTACGGACATTTTCAATCAATCCGTATCCCAGTCTGCTGTTCCCACATGCTTCAGGAGGGCCACCCTTGTCCCTGTTCCCAAGAAAGCTAAGGTAACTGAGCTAAACGACTACGATGACTTCCGTCATCATGAAATGCTTTGAGAGACTAGTCAAGGACCATATCACCTCCACCCTACCTGACACCCTAGACCGACACCAATTTGCTTACCGCCCAAATAGGTCCACAGACGATGCAATCTCAACCACACTGCACACTGCCCTAACCCATCTGGACAAGAGGAATACCTATGTGAGAATGCTGTTCATCGACTACAGCTCAGCATTTAACACCATAGTACTCTCCAAACTCGTCATCAAGCTCAAGACCCTGGGTCACAACCCCGCCCTGTGCAACTGGGTACTGGACTTCCTGACGGACCACCCCCAGGTGGTGAGGGTAGGTAACAACATCTCCACCCCGCTGATCCTCAACACTGGGGCCCCACAAGGGTGCGTTCTGAGCCCTCTCCTGTACTCCCTGTTCACCCACGACTGCGTGGCCATGCACGCCTCCAACTCAATCATCAAGTTTGCGGACGACACTACAGTGGTAGGCTTGATTACCAACAACGAGGGAGGAGGTGAGGGACCTTCCGAGGTCCCTGTGGTGTCAGGAAAATAACCTCACACTCAACGTCAACAAATCAAAGGAGACAATTGTGGACTTCAGGAAACAGCAGAGGGAGCACCCCCCTATCCACATCGATGGGACAGTAGTGGAGAGGGTAGTAAGTTTTAAGTTCCTCGGCGTACACATCACGGACAAACTGAATTGGTCCACCCACACAGACAGCGTCGTGAAGAATGCGCAGCAGCGCCTCTTCAACCTCAGGAGGCTGAAGAAATTTGGCTTGTCACCAAAAGCACTCACAAACTTCTACAGATGCACAATCAAGAGCATCCTGTTGGGCTGTATCACCGCCTGGTACGGCAACTGCTCCGCCCACAACCGTAAGGCTCTCTAGAGGGTAGTGAGGTCTGCACAACGCATCACCGGGGGCAAACTACCTGCCCTCCAGGACACCTACACCACCCGATGTCACAGGAAGGCCATAAAGATCATCAAGGACAACAACCACCCGACGGCCTGTTCACACCGCTATCATCCAGAAGGCGAGGTCAGTACAGGTGCATCAAAGCTGGGACCGAGAGACTGAAAAACAGCTTCTATCTCAAGGCTATCAGACTGTTAAACAGCCACCACTAACATTGAGTGGCTGCTGCCAACACACTGACTCAACTCCAGCCACTTTAATAATGGGAATCGATGGAAATTGATGGAAAATATATCACTAGCCACTTTAAACAATGCTACTTAATATAATGGTTACATACCCTACATTTACTCATCTCATATGTATATGCTGTACTCGATACCATCTACTGCATCTTGCCTATGCCGTTCGATTTGATTTGATTTAATCTGAAGTGGGTGGACCTATGCCCTTCAAGGCCCACCCATGGCTGATCCTCTGCCAGTCATGTGACATCCATAGATTAGGGCCTAATTTATTTATTTCAATTGATTTACATGAACTGTAAATCAGTAAAATCTTAGAAATGTTTGCATGTTGCATTTTGTTGTTTAGTATAGATATACTGTAGACTTACATTGGACAGACAGGCCTATGATCCCAGCCAGTAGGAGAACACACAGCAGCCCCAGACACACTGCAGCAACTCCAGAGCGTCTCTTCCACCACTGAACATGTACTGAATAACATATTATTAAAGATCTTTGGTAATGTGTTTTACTGTACCATCCAGGATTGGGACAAATAAATCTGTAGTACCACAGGGTAATCTCATGTGTTTAATGTATTGTGTGTGTCATTTATTTGCATTTGTGTGTGAGTGGATGTGTGTGTGTGTCTTACCTGAGTGCTGGTCTCCTGGTCCATTATTAGGAGCAGTGTCTGCTGTCTCTTCTCTCGTGGTGCTGGTCTCACCGTCTCTCAGGGTGTCTGCACTGACGTAGATATCCACAATCCTCTCCTTTATCTCACCTCTGTTAAACTTGACCTTCTTTGTCATATCTGGCACAGCATAGATGGCCTCAGACATCTCCAATAACTTAATGTGCTTTCTGTCTGTACTCAGGTTCTGGTGCTATCGTTGCCCCTCTGTCTGTGTCTGTCTCTGCTCTGAGTCTGTGTCTGTATCTGTCTCTGTCTCTGCTCTGAGTCTGTGTCTGTGTCTGTCTCTGCTCTGAGTCTGAGTCTGAGTCTGTGTCTGTGTCTGTCTCTGCTCTGTGTCTTTGTCTGTCTCTGCTCTGAGTCTGCGACTAACTGTTGATGATGTCATCCTCATAATAAAAGGGAAATGTAGAAAGAGGAAGATAATACAAGTGTAGCATAGTGGTTGAGGTTGGGAGATTTTCTGCACCAGTTTATCTTTATAGATGATTCCTGAGAACAGTGGACTTACGTATCAGGAGAAACTGTATAACTTCATGTTGTGCCTACTATACTGACCTCATGTTGTGTCTAATGTCCTGACCTCAATTTCCGTCTACTGCACGGGCCTCATGTTGCGTCTAATGCACTGAACACATGTTGTGTCTAATGTACTGATCTCATGTTGTGTCTAATGTACTGATCTCATGTTGTGTCTAATGTACTGATCTCATGTTGTGTCTAATGTACTGATCTCATGTTGTGTCTAATGTCCTGACCACATGTTGTGTCTACTGCATAGGCCTCATGTTGTGTCTACTGCACAGGCCTCATGTTGTGTCTAATGTGCTGACCTCATGTTGTGTCTACTGCACAGGCCTCATGTTGTGTCTACTGCACAGGCCTCATGTTGTGTCTAATGTACTGACCTCATGTTGTGTCTACTGCACAGGCCTCATGTTGCGTCTACTGCACAGGCCTCATGTTGTGTCTAATGTACTGACCTCATGGTGTGTCTAATATACTGACCTCATGTTGTGTCCATCGTACAGACCTCATGTTGCGTCTACTGCACAGGCCTCATGTTGTGTCTAATGTCCTGACCTCATGGTGTGTCTAATGTACTGACCTCATGTTGCGTCTAATGCACTGACCTCATGTTGTGTCTAATATACTGACCTCATGTTGTGTCCATCGTACTGAGCTCATGTTGTGTCTAATGTACTGACCTCATGTTGTGTCTAGTGACCTCATGTTGTGTCTAATGTACTGACCTCATGTTGTGTCTAATGTACTGACCTCATGCTGTGTCTAGTGACCTCATGTTGTGTCTAATGTCCTGACCTCATGTTGTGTCTAATGTACTGACCTCATGCTGTGTCTAATGTACTGACCTCGTGTTGTGTCTAATGTCCTGACCTCATGTTGTGTCTAATGTCCTGACCTCATGTTGTGTCTAATGTACTGACCTCTTGTTGTGTCTACTATACTGACCTCATGTTGTGTCTAGTGACCTCATGTTGTGTCTAATGTCCTGACCTCATGTTGTGTCTAATGTACTGACCTCGTGTTGTGTCTAATGTCCTGACCTCATGTTGTGTCTAATGTCCTGACCTCATGTTGTGTCTAATGTACTGACCTCTTGTTGTGTCTACTATACTGACCTCATGTTGTGTCTAGTGACCTCATGTTGTGTCTAATGTCCTGACCTCATGTTGTGTCTAATGTACTGACCTCGTGTTGTGTCTAATGTCCTGACCTCATGTTGTGTCTAATGTACTGACCTCTTGTTGTGTCTACTATACTGACCTCATGTTGTGTCTAGTGACCTCATGTTGTGTCTACTGTACTGACCTCATGTTGTGTCTAATGTACTGACCTCATGTTGTGTCTACTATACTGACCTCATGTTGTGTCTAATGTACTGACCTCATGTTGTGTCTACTATACTGACCTCATGTTGTGTCTGATGTACTGACCTCATGTTGTGTCTACTATAATGACCTCATGTTGTGTCTAATGTACTGACCTCATGTTGTGTCTAATGTACTGACCTCATGTTGTGTCTAATGTACTGACTTCATGTTGTATCGAATGTACTGACCTCAGTATGTTATATCTAATGTCATGTCAGTATGTTGTATCTAACTTCATGTTGTATCTAATGTACTGAACTCAGCTCTCTGTCTCTGACACCTGTTCCTGTTCTCGGTTAATGATCACCAGAGGCCTCATCAACCGCAGACAGACACAAATCTGTTAGTAAACCATGCGTAGCGTCATTTCCACGCAAAGACTGAGATTTATATTAATGTTTGCTTGAATTTATACACAGACATGACCATCCGCTAGGAACAATGAGTGCCAAGTGGTGGAATAAGGGAACTGCTTGTCAAATATGGGGAAAATATATGTTGAAATTGTGTGAGTAATAATGTAGTTCTACTTCCATTGTGAATTAATGCAACAGATCTTGACAGAATAAATATATATAATTTCACCACATCAGTGCATTTGTTAGGATAATAATCAATATAAAGTAGGGTAATATGTTCAATTAGAGACACGTGTTAAAGTGAAACCATTGTAGAAATACCAGAAGACTGAGATAATGGAAATGGAATTAGAGATGCCTGATGTTGCTCTGTTAGAAGGTTTGTCACACACTGCATTTAGCAGAGCGCGTTTTTAGAGACTTTTTTTTAGAGAAAGCACAGATTGGCTCATCAGATATAATTTGCCAAAACCAATCATGTTGTATCTTTTCGAGGATTTAAGACCTACCTAAGAAAGGCAAAAACATGCCATTCTGTTGCACGTCAAGTGACAGCAGTGTGCACCTGCACCTGAACAGGCAGTTAAACCACTGTTTCTAGGTCATCATTGAAAATAAGAATTTGTTCTTAACTGACTTGCCTGGTTAAATAAATTAACTTGAATTGTCCAACTGGTCCTCTCTTTGTAGCTGTGTCAATATTTTATTGTTCAAACCACAACTGAGTGAGACAAATAAAACCTGTTGGTTGTACTCAATCTGACACTACAACTGTATTTCATGGTACGACGTTGTATATTCCCACGGGCTTTAAAGGGTTTATTTTGACCATATATGGTTAATTAGAGGCATTTCTATATCCAACTAGCCAAGGTTGTGCAAGAGCACTGAGGCTGAGAACAATTTGGTATTTATCAAAGGTTATCTCCTATTGGTGTGCTTATGATGCTGGTAGGATTGTTTGTTAAATCTAACTTTTTCTATTCTTACCAACATTCTAAATTCAGTTCTAATGTAGTATTGATAAATGAGGCCCCAGGTCTTTTACTCTCTTGATACAGTCCTGTCTGCTGTCCAGGTTTTGGTGAAGATGTAGTACCATCTCTCTCCCTCTGTAGCTGGTCTCTCTCTAGTCAGATGTTTGTAACTGGTCTCTAGCTGGTCTCTCTGTAGTCAGATTGTTGTAACTGGTCTGTAGCTGCGCTCTCTCATTAGTCAGGGTGTTATAACTGGTCTGTTCCTCGCCTTTCTTTAGTCAGGGTGTTATAACTGGTCTGTAGCTGGGCTCTCTCTGTAGTCAGGTTGTTATAACTGGTCTGTACCTCGTCTTTCTTTAGTCAGGGTGTTGCAACGGGTCTCTAGCTGGTCTTTCTTTAGTCAGGTTGTTGTATCTGGTCTCTGAGTTATTTGAGACGTTATCTTCAACAACAATAAAGAAGATGTTGCTCACTAAAATATATCACATCAGAACTAGCTGGTTTCTCTATTCAGCAAGGGTGTTGTATCTGGCCTTTCTTTTTGTTTTTAACATACAGTGGGGAGAACAAGTATTTGATACACTGCCGATTTTGCAGGTTTTCCTACTTACAAAGCATGTAGATGTCTGTAATTTTTATCATAGGTACACTTCAACTGTGAGAGACAGAATATAAAACAAAAATCCAGAAAATCACATTGTATGATTTTTAAGTAATTCATTTGCATTTTATTGCATGATAAGTATGTCCTGGCAGTAACATGTCCTGTCTGGTTATACAGTAACATGTCCTGGCTGGTTATACAGTAACATGTCCTGTCTGGTTAACAGTAACATGTCCTGGCTGGTTCTACAGTAACATGTCCTGTCTGGTTATACAGTAACATGTCCTGGCTGGTTATACAGTAACACATCCTGGTTATACAGTAACATGTCCTGGCTGGTTATACAGTAACATGTCCTGGCTGGTTATACAGTAACACATCCTGGTTATACAGTAACATGTCCTGGCTGGTTATACAGTAACATGTCCTGTCTGGTTATACAGTAACATGTCCTGGCTGGTTATACAGTAACATGTCCTGGCTGGTTATACAGTAACATGTCCTGGCTGGTTATACAGTAACATGTCCTGTCTGGTTATACAGTAACATGTCCTGGTTATACAGTAACATGTCCTGGCTGGTTATACAGTAACATGTCCTGGTTATACAGTAACATGTCCTGGCTGGTTATACAGTAACATGTCCTGTCTGGTTATACAGTAACATGTCCTGGCTGGTTATACAGTAACATGTCCTGGCTGGTTATACAGTAACATGTCCTGTCTGGTTATACAGTAACATGTCCTGGCTGGTTATACAGTAACATGTCCTGTCTGGTTATACAGTAACATGTCCTGGCTGGTTATACAGTAACATGTCCTGGCTGGTTATACAGTAACATGTCCTGTCTGGTTATACAGTAACATGTCCTGGCTGGTTATACAGTAACATGTCCTGTCTGGTTATACAGTAACATGTCCTGGCTGGTTATACAGTAACATGTCCTGGCTGGTTATACAGTAACATGTCCTGGCTGGTTATACAGTAACATGTCCTGGCTGGTTATACAGTAACATGTCCTGGTTATACAGTAACATGTCCTGGCTGTTTATACAGTAACATGTCCTGTCTGGTTATACAGTAACATGTTCTGTCTGGTTATACAGTAACATGTCCTGTCTGGTTATACAGTAACATGTCCTGGCTGGTTATACAGTAACATGTCCTGGCTGGTTATACAGTAACATGTCCTGGCTGGTTATACAGTAACATGTCCTGGTTGGTTATACAGTAACATGCCCCTGGCTGGTTTTACAGTAACATGTCCTGGCTGGTTATACAGTAACATGTCCTGGCTGGTTATACAGTAACATGTCCTGGCTGGTTATACAGTAACATGTCCTGGTTGGTTATACAGTAACATGCCCCTGGCTGGTTTTACAGTAACATGTCCTGTCTGGTTATACAGTAACATGTCCTGGCTGGTTATACAGTAACATGTCCTGGCTGGTTATACAGTAACATGTCCTGGCTGGTTATACAGTAACATGTCCTGGCTGGTTATACAGTAACATGTCCTGGCTGGTTATACAGTAACATGTCCTGTCTGGTTATACAGTAACATGTCCTGGCTGGTTATACAGTAACATGTCCTGGCTGGTTATACAGTAACATGTCCTGGATGGTTATACAGTAACATGTCCTGGCTGGTTATACAGTAACATGTCCTGTCTGGTTATACAGTAACATGTCCTGTCTGGTTATACAGTAACATGTCCTGGCTGGTTATACAGTAACATGTCCTGGCTGGTTATACAGTAACATGTCCTGGTTGGTTATACAGTAACATGCCCCTGGCTGGTTATACAGTAACATGTCCTGGCTGGTTATACAGTAACATGTCCTGGCTGGTTATACAGTAACATGTCCTGGTTGGTTATACAGTAACATGTCCTGGCTGGTTATACAGTAACATGTCCTGTCTGGTTATACAGTAACATGTCCTGGCTGGTTATACAGTAACATGTCCTGGCTGGTTATACAGTAACATGTCCTGGCTGGTTATACAGTAACATGTCCTGGCTGGTTATACAGTAACATGTCCTGGCTGGTTATACAGTAACATGTCCTGTCTGGTTATACAGTAACATGTCCTGTCTGGTTATACAGTAACATGTCCTGGCTGGTTATACAGTAACATGTCCTGGCTGGTTATACAGTAACATGTCCTGGCTGGTTATACAGTAACATGTCCTGTCTGGTTATACAGTAACATGTCCTGGCTGGTTATACAGTAACATGTCCTGTCTGGTTATACAGTAACATGTCCTGGCTGGTTATACAGTAACATGTCCTGGCTGGTTATACAGTAACATGTCCTGTCTGGTTATACAGTAACATGTTCTGGCTGGTTATACAGTAACATGTCCTGTCTGGTTATACAGTAACATGTCCTGGCTGGTTATACAGTAACATGTCCTGGCTGGTTATACAGTAACATGTCCTGTCTGGTTATACAGTAACATGTCCTGGCTGGTTATACAGTAACATGTCCTGGCTGGTTATACAGTAACATGTCCTGTCTGGTCATACAGTAACATGTCCTGGCTGGTTATACAGTAACATGTCCTGGTTGGTTATACAGTAACATGTCCTGGCTGGTTGTACAATAACATGTCTTGTCTGGTTATACAGTAACATGTCCTGTCTGGTTATACAGTAACATGTCCTGGCTGGTTATACAGTAACATGGCCTGGCTGGTTATACAGTAACATGTCCTGTCTGGTTATACAGTAACATGTCCTGTCTGGTTATACAGTAACATGTCCTGGCTGGTTATACAGTAACATGTCCTGGCTGGTTATACAGTAACATGTCCTGGCTGGTTATACAGTAACATGTCCTGTCTGGTTATACAGTAACATGTCCTGTCTGGTTATACAGTAACATGTCCTGGCTGGTTATACAGTAACATGTCCTGGCTGGTTATACAGTAACATGTCCTGGCTGGTTATACAGTAACATGTCCTGGCTGGTTATACAGTAACATGTCCTGGCTGGTTATACAGTAACATGTCCTGGCTGGTTATACAGTAACATGTCCTGGCTGGTTATACAGTAACATGTCCTGGCTGGTTATACAGTAACATGTCCTGTCTGGTTATACAGTAACATGTCCTGGCTGGTTATACAGTAACATGTCCTGGCTGGTTATACAGTAACATGTCCTGGCTGGTTATACAGTAACATGTCCTGGCTGGTTATACAGTAACATGTCCTGGCTGGTTATACAGTAACATGTCCTGGCTGGTTATACAGTAACATGTCCTGGCTGGTTATACAGTAACATGTCCTGGCTGGTTATACAGTAACATGCCCTGGCTTGTTATACAGTAACATGTCCTGGCTGGTTATACAGTAACATGTCCTGGCTTGTTAAAGTTGCGACACTTTTTTCTTCTTCTTTTCACTTTGTTCTTTGATTCCTGAATAACTTCCTGGTCTACTGGGGGAAGTTTCACCCACATACTGCGAAGCAACACAAACATAGAAACATACACACACTAGTTGACATAGGCACTATACACACACGTACACATGGATTTTGTGTTGTAGATATGTTGTAGTAGATTAGGAGCCTGAGGGAACACACTTAATGTGTTGTGAAATCTGTTGTGAATGTATTGTAATGTTGTTCAAATAGTTTTTTTCTTAATTTTGATAGACCCCAGGAGGAGTAGCTGCTGCCTTGACAGGAACTAATGGGGATCCATGATAAACCCCCGGAAGAGTAGCTGCTGCCTTGACAGGAACTAATGGGGATCCATGATAAACCCCAGGAGGAGTAGCTGCTGCCTTGACAGGAACCAATGGGGATCCATAATAAACCCCAGGAGGACTAGCTGCTGCCTTGACAGGAACTAATGGGGATCCATAATAAACCCCAGGAGGAGTAGCTGCTGCCTTGACAGGAACTAATGGGGATCCATAATAAACCCCAGGAGGAGTAGCTGCTGCCTTGACAGGAACTAATGGGGATCCATAATAAACCCCAGGAGGAGTAGCTGCTGCCTTGACAGGAACTAATGGGGATCCATAATAAACCCCAGGAGGAGTAGCTGCTGCCTTGACAGGAACTAATGGGGATCCATAATAAACCCCAGGAGGAGTAGCTGCTGCCTTGACAGGAACTAATGGGGATCCATAATAAACCCCAGGAGGAGTAGCTGCTGTCTTGGCAGGAACTAATGGGGATCCTTAATAAACCCCAGGAGGAGTATCTGCTGCCTTGGCAGGAACTAATGTGGATCCATAATAAACCCCAGGAAGAGTAGCTGCTGCCTTGACAGGAACTAAAGGGGATCCATAATAAACCCCAGGAAGAGTAGCTGCTGCCTTGACAGGAACTAATGGCGATCCATAATAAACCCCAGGAAGAGTAGCTGCTGTCTTGGCAGGAACTAATGGGTATCCATAATAAACCTCAGGAAGAGTAGCTGCTGCCTTGACAGGAACTAATGGGGATCCATAATAAACCCCAGGAAGAGTAGCTGCTGCCTTGACAGGAACTAATGGGGATCCATAATAAACCCCAGGAAGAGTAGCTGCTGTCTTGGCAGGAACTAATGGGTATCCATAATAAACCTCAGAAAGAGTAGCTGCTGCCTTGGCAGGAACTAATGGGGATCCATAATAAACCTAAGGAAGAGTAGCTGCTGTCTTGGCAGGAACTAATGGGGATCCATAATAAACCCCAGGAGGAGTAGCTGCTGCCTTGACAGGAACTAATGGGGATCCATAATAAACCCCAGGAAGAGTAGCTGCTGCCTTGACAGGAACTAATGGGGATCCATAATAAACCCCAGGAAGAGTAGCTGCTGTCTTGGCAGGAACTAATGGGTATCCATAATAAACCTCAGGAAGAGTAGCTGCTGCCTTGGCAGGAACTATTGGGGATCCATAATAAACCCCAGGAGGAGCAGCTGCTGTCTTGGCAGGAACTAATGGGGATCCATAATAAACCCCAGGAGGAGCAGCTGCTGTCTTGGCAGGAACTAATGGGGATCCATAATAAACCCCAGGAGGAGTAGCTGCTGCCTTGACAGGAACTAATGGGGATCCATAATAAACCCCAGGAGGAGTAGCTGCTGCCTTGACAGGAACTAATGGGGATCCATAATAAACCCCAGGAGGAGTAGCTGCTGTCTTGACAGGAACTAATGGGGATCCATAATATATACAAATACATACACCAGACACACCCTCTTATATGATCTCTTACTACTCTACATCACTGATTAACATATTGGATGTATACATCTTAATAATGTCTCTGGATGATTTTAAAAATGACAAACAACCAGACCCTGGTTTAAATACTATTTGAAATCTTTGAAATACATTGAGCTTTTGGGACAATTCTATTGGTTCCTTTAAGCCAGGCAAGCTCAACCAAGCACAGATAAAGTATGTGGGTCATATTCATTAGGCACCAAATGGAAGAAAGCAAATGGAAACAGGGAGAGACTAAATGTACCTGTCCAATAAGAATAGCATGTTTTCATTTGCAGTTGTAAAACATGTTTCCTCTGGTGTGACCTAATGAATTCGTGGCCCAGGTCTGCTAATAACCACTAACCACTGACAGACATACAGACAGGAATCTGTTATTAAAGAAAATCAGTGGTATGGCTAAATATGATTTGACTCAGCAACACATGCTGAAATCAACTGAAATTACAATACAATAGGTGCTCCAGCAATAACCTCCCTAATCTTACTGTGTCCCAAAAGTGAAACCTACAGTGCCTTGCGAAAGTATTCGGCCCCCTTGAACTTTGCGACCTTTTGCCACATTTCAGGCTTCAAACATAAAGATATAAAACTGTATTTTTTTGTGAAGAATCAACAACAAGTGGGACACAATCATGAAGTGGAACGACATTTATTGGATATTTCAAACTTTTTTAACAAATCAAAAACTGAAAAATTGGGCGTGCAAAATTATTCAGCCCCCTTAAGTTAATACTTTGTAGCGCCACCTTTTGCTGCGATTACAGCTGTAAGTCGCTTGGGGTATGTCTCTATCAGTTTTGCACATCGAGAGACTGAATTTTTTTCCCATTCCTCCTTGCAAAACAGCTCAAGCTCAGTGAGGTTGGATGGAGAGCATTTGTGAACAGCAGTTTTCAGTTCTTTCCACAGATTCTCGATTGGATTCAGGTCTGGACTTTGACTTGGCCATTCTAACACCTGGATATGTTTATTTTTGAACCATTCCATTGTAGATTTTGCTTTATGTTTTGGATCATTGTCTTGTTGGAAGACAAATCTCCGTCCCAGTCTCAGGTCTTTTGCAGACTCCATCAGGTTTTCTTCCAGAATGGTCCTGTATTTGGCTCCATCCATCTTCCCATCAATTTTAACCATCTTCCCTGTCCCTGCTGAAGAAAAGCAGGCCCAAACCATGATGCTGCCACCACCATGTTTGACAGTGGGGATGGTGTGTTCAGCTGTGTTGCTTTTACGCCAAACATAACGTTTTGCATTGTTGGCAAAAAGTTCAATTTTGGTTTCATCTGACCAGAGCACCTTCTTCCACATGTTTGGTGTGTCTCCCAGGTGGCTTGTGGCAAACTTTAAACAACACTTTTTATGGATATCTTTAAGAAATGGCTTTCTTCTTGCCACTCTTCCATAAAGGCCAGATTTGTGCAATATACAACTGATTGTTGTCCTATGGACAGAGTCTCCCACCTCAGCTGTAGATCTCTGCAGTTCATCCAGAGTGATCATGGGTCTCTTGGCTGCATCTCTGATCAGTCTTCTCCTTGTATGTGCTGAAAGTTTAGAGGTACGGCCAGGTCTTGGTAGATTTGCAGTGGTCTGATACTCCTTCCATTTCAATATTATCGCTTGCACAGTGCTCCTTGGGATGTTTAAAGCTTGGGAAATCTTTTTGTATCCAAATCCGGCTTTAAACTTCTTCACAACAGTATCTCGGACCTGCCTGGTGTGTTCCTTGTTCTTCATGATGCTCTCTGCACTTTTAACGGACCTCTGAGACTATCACAGTGCAGGTGCATTTATACGGAGACTTGATTACACACAGGTGGATTGTATTTATCATCATTAGTCATTTAGGTCAACATTGGATCATTCAGAGATCCTCACTGAACTTCTGGAGAGAGTTTGCTGCACTGAAAGTAAAGGGGCTGAATAATTTTGCACGCCCAATTTTTCAGTTTTTGATTTGTTAAAAAAGTTTGAAATATCCAATAAATGTCGTTCCACTTCATGATTGTGTCCCACTTGTTGTTGATTCTTCACAAAAAAATACAGTTTTATATCTTTATGTTTGAAGCCTGAAATGTGGCAAAAGGTCGCAAAGTTCAAGGGGGCCGAATACTTTCGCAAGGCACTGTATTTCCTATATAGTGATGAACCCTGGTCAAAATTAGTGCACGAAACAATAGAATATGGTGCCATTTGAGACGTACACTTAATGTCATTTTTCACATTCTATGTAGGCCTTATGCATCTGACCTGAAAACACAAGCCACTTTTTGTCCATGGATGTAAGGTACAAGTACAATAGGTCATCTATAAAGGAAAAGGCTTCCTTTAATTAATTAAAGCTACAACTTCTCTCAGCAACAGGAAATATAGTGACCAGTTACAGTGATCTCCTAGCCTTGCTAACGTTAGCCAGCTAGCTGATGTTAGTAGAATTCATAACCAATCATATGTTTAGCAAATTCATGGTATATTTTAAGTACTGCAAATTCGTAACATATCATACAAAATGGATGACGGGCATCCACAAATTGATACACACCGTATGAAACGTAACATATCATACTAAATTGTGTGTCTTGGATTTACGTACAGAATAATACGAATTGCTTTGAGACCAGGCTGGAAATACACCATTGCGAGTTACATAGGTCTTTATGAACATGAACATGCGTGTTTCTGCAGGTAGTATAAATCCTAAAATACAGAGCCTCGAACATTTCAGAACATTTAACCTCTAGTCTTAAAGGAACAACGTTTCATTTACGAGCTGTAGTATTTAACATTTCATGTATCAATTTCCACAAGTATGTCATTTCAAAAGCGTCCCTTGTGAAGTAAGGTACCTTCATTTGGAAGACACATTGTATTCTGTTTTTGAATATTCATCATCTGTTTGTTACAGTTTATTTTACTCAGTTTACGTTTGAAGCCTTGGAGCATGGGGCATCAGCCAACCTCATCATATTAACATAAGCTAAATAGTTTGTGTGGCATTGGAAGAATAATAACTATTGGTTTAGACTTCCATGTCTCTGTGTCACTATGACTACAGTGTATTAACCAGTGTCCCTTAGCTTGAGGTTTCACCATTTATGCTCCCGTTCACAGTATCCTGTCCACAGCTCTTCCTGTCTACATTAGCATAAATCTCCCCAGACTGCTCCATATAAAGGCTCATTCTTATTACCCCCTTAAAATATACTTTGGTACTTTATGTATCTGCACACAGTACAACAGTATATTATGTTTTATATCCTGTTAAACAGCTGCTTTAGTTTATCAGTCTGTTGTGTCTGAGAACGTAGTGTTACATGTGTAGGGAGAACTTCACACCTTAACCGGTGGTTTGAACAGACAGCAACCTCCAGGAAGAGACACAACAGCAGATAGACACCATGATGAGTGTGTAGCAGGCAGATCCACTGTTGCATTGTGCTTGGTGTTGCCATTGGTCACCAACACGTAGTCTCTTGTACAGTGAAGGTTGTGAGTCATTCTCACCTTCCATTAGCATCGTTTTTTGTGTGTGTGTTTCCTCTCAGTACTGTTCTGCCCTCTGTGTGTGTCAAGGTCACACTGTTTAAAATATCCAATCACATTCAATCAGGAAGCTGGTCGACCTTGTTAAACAACATTGTTCTTTATTTATTAATCTGTGACTTTGTTATTCTTATTATTAAAGTGATAATCACAGGTAAATAATTGGTCCCACTTTTCTTTTTTTTTACTAAGCATAAGCCTACTGCAAATCACATGACATGTTTCTAATACAAATAAGGAAGAAGCATTTTACAGAGTACAGTATGTCTACATATTCTCCTCTAAATCTAAACACAACAATCACTTTTTCTCTTCCTCATTCTCTTAATGTTCTTCTTCCTCCTCTCTCTCTGACACTAAGGCTCTATCTCAATTAGCCTAGATTCCTCTCCTCTTGTCTCTTCTCCTCCTATCTCCTCCCCTCCTTCTCAACCCTATTAGAGGAGAAGGTCCAAGGTCCCTCCCCTAGGATTGTATTCTCTAATGTGTTTGGAGAAGGAGTCGAAGAGAGAGGGTGTGAGGAGGAATTGAGTAAGGTCTCATTAAAAAAGAGCCCGTAGGCAACTCTGTAATACAACTTTTTGGTGAGTTCATCCCTCACTTTAACCACCAGGTGGAATCATCACTTAACCATTCAGCACTGTATCCAACAATCAATATATATACACTGTATATGAGAGAGAGATAGAGCGAGAGGGATTGTTACACCACTTTCTCACAGATCCAGCTGTTATTTGCGCCACATTTGTCATCATTCCATGTTGTTACAGGGTCACCTTTACTAAAGTTTATCTCAGCACAGTCCTCCTGCCCATAATTATCAGGCTGTCCTTTCCACCAGTACCTGGACAACACAGAGATCCAGACAGTCAGACACTGTAATACAAACATCCTCCTCAATTATAGACATAGTCTTATGTTTTAACAGTTTTAAAGACACATTTTGTAAGATGATCATACCATTATACAGAATGGGCCATTTACAATGATATTTATTTTTATATAATGACATTTTATTCTGAAAATATTACTTGATTTCTGTGATACATCTATAGTTCTCATTGAATGACATCAATGAGCAGAAACACACATTTTGATGAACATGATTAATAGCAATACATCTTTGTTGTTTTGTATCTCCGTATCACAATGTAAAATGGTCAAATCTCTCACCCTGTGGTCAGTGTTGTGCCATCCACCCACTTCCAGATCCCCTCAGTAACAGAGTCAGTCAGACCAATCCAGGCACTCAGGTGGAGGTTGAAGACAAATGTCTATTGATAAAGATAATGTAACTTTTAATACATTTATAAAATACAGCACACGTATTAGTGTTCTGATTAAAAATAATATTTGCTCCGTCTCTCCCTCTCTCTCTCTCTCTCTCTCTCGCTCTCTCTCTCTCTCTCTCTCTCTCTCTCTCTCTCTCTCTCTCTCTCTCTCTCTCTCTCTCTCTCTCGCTCTCTCTCTCTCTCGCTCTCTCTCTCTCTCTCTCTCTCTCTCTCTCTCTCTCTCTCTCTCTCTCTCTCTCTCTCTCTCACACCTGTTCCTCTCTGCTGTTTATGATCACCAGGTCTGCTCCTCTCCCCAGACAGTCCTGTCTGCTCTCCTCCCAGGTTTTCTTCTCAGTAGACAGGAAGTACAAACTGGAGTCAGAGTATCTCCATCCCTCCTGACAATGCTGCTCTGTTGAAGAGCACAGGTGAACAAATTGAGAAACTTAGCCAGTATCTTTATACTCATAAGCCCATTGATATATAATTATTGTTGATTTTACTTCTAATTTATCACAGTTTATATCTCACCTATCACAAAAAGCTTGGCTTGAATATGGCCTTTCTCTTCAGTCAGGTTGTTGTATCTGGTCTGTAGCTGGTCTCTCTCTGAAGTTGTGTTGATTTTATAAAGGGAGAAACTCTGGGACAAGATGTTCCTTTTATCCTCAGAATCTTTAATGGCTCTGTTATCTACAAAGTATAAACACAGTTATTAGGTAAAACACCAGGTCAATTGGCTTAGTAACCAGCACCTCTTATAACTGGGTGATAAGCAATGAACTTGGACACAAACTCACAGTAGACAGACAGGCCTATGATCCCAGCCAGTAGGAGAACACACAGCAGCCCCAGAAACACTGCAGCAACTCCAGAGGGTCTTTTCCCTGAGCTATCAAGCTCTGTGGACACACATAATATACTGTTATGTTTTGTGAGTGTGTGTGTGTTTTACCTGAGTTCTGGTCTCCTCGAGCATTATTAGGAGCAGAGTCTGCTGTCTCTTCTCTCTTGGTGCTGGTCTCACCGTCTCTCAGGGTGTCTGCACTGACGTAGATATCCACAATCCTCTCCTCCATCTCACCTCTGATAAACTTTACCTTCTTGTTCATATCTGGTTCAGCATAGATGTCCTTTGACATCTTTAACAATACGTGGGTCTTTCTTTCTATGTAGGTCTACTAGACATTAAGTCTCTGCTTCTAGAATTAATGTGGTGGTCTTCCAACATGGCCACCAGGTGGCGTCGTAGATCAACTGCAGGCCCTCTATACGTTAAGTCTCTGATTCTAGTGATATCTCTGTCTCTGAGTCATCAGTGTGTTTCTGTCTGTGTCACTGCTGTAGGTGTTAACTCTACGGAAGTATCAACAAAATTGCACGGTAGTTGTGGTTACGCTAATGTAAAACGTAGAACAAGTTTGCATAGTTGAGTATGTAATTGTGTGTGTACTTGTGTGCAGTCATAGACTGTTCTCTCAACTGTGTGCAGTCATAGACTGTTCTCTCTACTACTGCATGGCAAGCGGTACCGGAGTGCCAAGTCTAGGAAATGCTTCTCAACAGTTTTTACCCCCAAGCCATAAGACTCCTGAACAGGTAATCAAATGGCTATCCAGACTATTTGCATTGTGTGCCCCCCCTCCAACCCCTCTTTTATGCTGCTGCTACTCTCTGTTTATCATATATACATAGTCACTTTAACTATACATTCATTTACATACTACCTCAATTGGCCCGACCAACCAGTGCTCCAGTACATTGCCTAACCGGGCTATCAGCATTGTTTCCCGCCACCCGCCACCCACCACCCGCCAACCCCTCTTTTACGCTACTGCTACTCTCTGTTCATCAGATATGCATAGTCACTTTAACCATATCTACATGTACATACTACCTCAATCAGCCTGACTAATCGGTGCCTGTATATAGCCTCGCTACTGTTATAGCCTCGCTACTGTATATAGCCTCGCTACTGTTATAGCCTCGCTACTGTTATAGCCTCGCTACTGTATATAGCCTCGCTACTGTTATAGCCTCGCTACTGTATATAGCCTCGCTACTGTCATAGCCTCGCTACTGTTATAGCCTCGCTACTGTTATAGCCTCGCTACTGTTATAGCCTCGCTACTGTTATAGCCTCGCTACTGTATATAGCCTCGCTACTGTTATAGCCTCGCTACTGTATATAGCCTCGCTACTGTTATAGCCTCGCTACTGTATATAGCCTCTGTATATAGCCTCTCTACTGTATATAGCCTCTCTACTGTATATAGCCTCGCTACTGTTATAGCCTTGCTACTGTATATAGCCTCGCTACTGTATATAGCCTCGCTACTGTATATAGCCTCTCTACTGTATATAGCCTCGCTACTGTATATAGCCTCGCTACTGTTATAGCCTCGCTACTGTATTTAGCCTCTGTATATAGCCTCTCTACTGTATATAGCCTCACTACTGTTATTTCTCACTGTCTTTTTACTGTTGTTTTATTTATTTTCTTACCTATTGTTCACCTAATACCTTTTTTGCACTATTGGGGCGAACCTGTAAGTAAGCAATTCACTGTAAGGTGTTGTTGTATTCGGCGCACGTGACAAATAAACTTTGATTTGATTTGCATGTGTGCGTGTGAGAGATTGTTGTAGTGGTTATTGTTAAACCATTTTCTGCAGAACAATATAAATCATTCCATGTCTCTACATGGTCATCTTGTCCAGAGTATATCTCAACACAGTCCTCCTGTCCAGGGAATGGGACTTGCTATTTGTGATGATGGACAGGACACTATCATACCAGGAAGATATAGATCATAGAGGGGAAGTGGAGAACAAAGACTAGTTGTTAACATATATTAAATATCATATTTAACAGCCCCAAGCTCCAGGGAGTTTCCAGAACTCCTCCTTCCTTTCACCTTTCTGCTGATTTGGACCCTCTGTTTACTCCCAAATATACATCAACATGTTCAGGAGGTCCAGGACTACAAACATGGGTCATTATAATGTCCAGACAATAGATGTGACACTACAAACTGCTCTAAGTGGATATTGAGGGTGGGTAGTCTTAACCAGTGAGGATGAGATGACAACAGTAACCACCGGGGCTCTCCTCTACATTTACATTTGAGTCGTTTAGCAGACGCTCTTATCCAGAAAGATGTACAGGAGCCATTAGGGTTAAGTGCCTTGCTCAAGGGCATATCGACAGATTTTTTACGTAGTCGGCTCGGGATTTCAACCTTTGGCCAGTAACCAAAAGGCTAAGGCCAAACAATCTCAACCGCTAGACGACCTGCCTCCCTCTCTCTTAAGGAACCTGATTGGTCGAGGAGATTTTGAGTGACAGCTGGTTGAGTGACAGGAAACATCCACTTCACTTCCCTCTTTTGGGACCCATATGGGGGAACAACAATCAAATATGATCATTTGATATTGTGCTTATATGTAACTTGACAACAAAGACTGACTGTCAAAGATTATTAGAACACACAGCAGCCCCAGACACACTGCAGCAACTCCAGAGGGTCTCTTCCACCACTGAACATGTACTGAATCACAAATTATTAAACATCTTTGGTAATGTGTTTTACTGTATCATCCAGGATTGGGACAAATAAAGCTAGAGTACTACAGGGTTATCACACTTGTTTAATATATTGTGTGTGTGTGTGTGTGTGTGTGTGTGTGTGTGTGTGTGTAAGTGTGTGTGTGTGTGTGTGTGTGTGTGTGTGTGTGTGTGTGTGTATGTGCGTGCGTGTGTGTGTGAGAGCATGAGTGCAATCTTACCTGAAGCAACAACTCCATCTCTTGGACTGGACTTGAAGGCTCTTAAGTTGTTATATAATTGGCCATCAATGTCTGTGTTCTTCATTGCATCAGGCTCATCGTCTTTAAATGGTTCTGGGTTTTCATAGACTCCCTCTGACATCTTTACACACTGGTGGTCAAATACAGTAACTTCTACTTCTAACCTCAACTCTAATGTACATCTGTACCTGTGTCTTCTCCCTGCACTGTCCTGTGTCTGTGTGATTTATGGAAGTGAAACTCTTTATCAGTCAACCACAGTGTGATATTAACACAATACTGGCCACCACGTGACTCCCACCAGTGACGACACTACAGTGGTAGGCTTGATTACCAACAACAACGAGACAGCCTACAGGGAGGAGGTGAGGGCCCTCGGAGTGTGGTGTCAGGAAAATAAACTCACACTCAACATCAACAAAATAAAGGAGATGATCGTGGACATCAGGAAACAGCAGAGGGAGCACCCCCCCTATCCACATCGACGGGACAGTAGTGGAGAAGGTGGAAAGTTTTAAGTTCCTCGGCGTACACATCACGGACAAACTGACATGGTCCACCCACACAGACAGCGTGGTGAAACGCACACGTACTGACTCAATCTCTAGCCACTTTAATAATTAAAAACTTGATGAAATGTATGTGTCACTTTAAATAATGCCACTTTATATAATGTTTACATATCCTACATTACTCATCTCATATGTATATACTGTACTCTATACCATCTACTGCAACTTGCCTATGCCGTTCGGCCATCACTCATCCATATATATACATGTACATATTCTTATTCATTCCTTTACACTTGTGTGTAAAATGTAATTGTGAAATTGTTAGATTACTTGTTAGACATTTTTGCATGGTCGGAACTAGAAGCACAGGCATTTCGCTACACTCACATTAACATCTGCTAACCATGTGTATGTGACCAATAACATTTCATTTGAGACAGACAGACAGGAAGCTGTTATTAAAGGAAGTCAGTGGTATGGCCTAAAATGTGTTGGCACAGCAACGCATGCTGAAATCAACTGCAATTACAATATAATAGGTGTTCCAGCAATAACTTCCCTAAACTGACTGTGTCCCAAATAGAACCCTATTTCCTACATAGTGATGGACCCTGGTTAAAGGTAGTGCACTATACAGGGAATATGGTGCCATTTGAGACATAGCCTTAATGTCATTATTCACATTCTATGTAGGTCTTATGTACTGCATCTGTCCTGAAAACACAGGACACGTTTCATCCATGGATAAAGTACAACAAGACATATACAGATAAAGGCTTTATTTTAAACATCAATAACATCATTTTATTAAATCATAAAACATTTATGATCTGTTCAATTTCTGAATTGGTTCAAATTAGGTGAATGTTAGGGTCAAGGTAAGGGTCAGTTTTAGGTTTTGTCTATAATGTTACGGTGAGTGAATGAGGACCCAAAAGCGAACTAACTTAAACAGAGCTTCTTTAATAACCAAACATAGGTAGGCTCAGATAGACCGGCAGATTCCGACAGGACAGGACAAGGTTACAGCAAACATGACGATAGTCTGGCTCAGGCATGAAACACAACAAACAAGAATCCGACAAGGACAGGAACAAAAACAGAGAGAGATATAGGGACCTAATCAGAGGGAAAAAGGGAACAGGTGGGAAACGGGGTGAATGGGTAGTTAGGAGGAGACAAGGCACAGCTGGGGGAAAGAGGGGGAGAAAAGGTAACCTAACAACGACCAGCAGAGGGAGACAGGGTGAAGAGAAAGGACAGAAACACACAACATGACAATACATGACAGTACCCCCCCACTCACCGAGCGCCTCCTGGCGCACTCGAGGAGGAAACCTGGCGGCAACGGAGGAAATCCTCGATCAGCGCACGGTCCAGCACGTCCCGAGAGGGAACCCAACTCCTCTCCTCAGGACCGTACCCCTCCCAATCAACGAGGTACTGGTGACCACGGCCCCGAGGACGCATGTCCAAAATCCTGCGGACCCTGTAGATGGGTGCGCCCTCGACAAGGATGGGGGGGGGGGGGAAGACGAGCGGGGGCGCGAAGAACGGGCTTAATACAGGAGACATGGAAGACCGGGTGGACGCGACGAAGGTATCGCGGAAGAAGAAGTCGAACTGCGACAGGATTAATGACCCGAGAAATACGGAACGGACCAATGAACCGCGGGGTCAACTTGCGAGAAGCCGTCTTAAGGGGAAGGTTCTGAGTGGAGAGCCAAACTCTCTGACCGCGACAATATCTAGGACTCTTAGTTCTACGCTTATTAGCAGCCCTCACAGTCTGCGTCCTATAACGGCAAAGTGCAGACCTGACCCTCTTCCAGGTGCGCTCGCAACGTTGGACAAAAGCCTGAGCGGAGGGGACGCTGGACTCGGCGAACTGAGATGAGAACAGCGGAGGCTGGTACCCGAGGCTACTCTGAAAAGGAGATAGCCCGGTCGCAGACGAAGGAAGCGAGTTGTGGGCGTATTCTGCCCAGGGGAGCTGTTCTGACCAAGACGCAGGGTTGCGAAAAGAAAGACTGCGTAAGATGCGACCAATAGTCTGATTGGCCCGTTCTGCTTGACCGTTAGACTGGGGGTGAAAGCCGGAAGAGAGACTGACGGAAGCCCCAATCAAACGGCAAAACTCCCTCCAAAATTGAGACGTGAATTGCGGACCTCTGTCCGAAACGACGTCTGACGGAAGGCCATAAATTCTGAAAACATTCTCGATGATGATTTGTGCCGTCTCTTTAGCAGAAGGAAGCTTAGCAAGGGGAATGAAATGAGCCGCCTTAGAGAACCTATCGACAACCGTAAGAATAACAGTCTTCCCCGCTGACGAAGGCAGTCCGGTGACAAAATCTAAGGCGATGTGAGACCACGGTCGAGAGGGAATGGGAAGCGGCCTGAGACGGCCGGCAGGAGGGGAGTTACCGGACTTAGTCTGCGCGCAGACCGAACAAGCAGCCACGAAACGGCGCGTGTCATGCTCCCGGGTGGGCCACCAAAAACGCTGGCGAATGGAAGCAAGCGTACCCCGAACGCCAGGGTGGCCGGCTAACTTGGCAGAGTGAGCCCACTGAAGAACGGCCAGACGAGTAGGAACGGGAACGAAAAGAAGGTTCCTAGGACAAGCGCGAGGCGACGGAGTGTGAGTGAGCGCTTGCTTTACCTGCCTCTCAATTCCCCAGACAGTCAACCCGACAACACGCCCCTCAGGGAGAATCCCCTCGGGGTCAGTGGAGGCTACTGAAGAACTGAAGAGACGAGATAAAGCATCAGGCTTGGTGTTCTTAGAGCCCGGACGATAAGAAATCACGAACTCGAAACGAGCGAAAAACAGCGCCCAACGCGCCTGACGCGCATTAAGTCGTTTGGCAGAACGGATGTACTCAAGGTTCCTATGGTCAGTCCAAACGACAAAAGGAACGGTCGCCCCCTCCAACCACTGTCGCCATTCGCCTAGGGCTAACCGGATGGCGAGCAGTTCGCGGTTTCCCACATCATAGTTACGTTCCGACGGGGACAGGCGATGAGAAAAATACGCGCATGGGTGGACCTTGTCGTCAGAGAGGGAGCGCTGAGGAAGAATGGCTCCCACGCCCACCTCTGACGCGTCAACCTCGACAACGAACTGTCTAGAGACGTCAGGTGTAACAAGGATAGGAGCGGATGTAAAACGATTCTTGAGGAGATCAAAAGCTCCCTGGGCGGAAACGGACCACTTAAAGCACGTCTTGACAGAAGTAAGGGCTGTGAGAGGAGCTGCCACCTGACCGAAATTACGGATGAAACGACGATAGAAGTTCGCGAAGCCGAGAAAGCGCTGCAGCTCGACGCGTGACTTAGGGGCGGGCCAATCAATGACAGCTTGGACCTTAGCGGGATCCATCTTAATGCCTTCAGCGGAAATAACAGAACCGAGAAATGTGACGGAGGAGGCATGAAAAGTGCACTTCTCAGCCTTCACAAAAAGACAATTCTCTAAAAGGCGCTGGAGGACACGTCGAACGTGCTGAAGATGAATCTGGAGTGACGGTGAAAAAATCTGGATATCGTCAAGGTAAACGAAAACAAAGATGTTCAGCATGTCTCTCAGGACATCATTGACTAATGCCTGAAAGACAGCTGGAGCGTTAGCGAGGCCGAAAGGAAGAACCCGGTATTCAAAGTGCCCTAACGGAGTGTTAAACGCCGTCTTCCACTCGTCCCCCTCCCTGATGCGCACGAGATGGTAAGCGTTACGAAGGTCCAACTTAGTGAAAAACCTGGCTCCCTGCAGGATCTCGATGGCTGAAGACATAAGAGGAAGCGGATAACGATTCTTAACTGTTATGTCATTCAGCCCTCGATAATCTATGCAGGGGCGCAGAGACCCGTCCTTCTTCTTGACAAAAAAAAAACCCCGCTCCGGCGGGAGAGGAGGAGGGGACTATGGTACCGGCGTCAAGAGCTACAGACAAATAATCCTCGAGAGCCTTACGTTCGGGAGCCGACAGAGAGTATAGTCTACCCCGGGGGGGAGTGGTTCCCGGAAGGAGATCAATACTACAATCATACGACCGGTGTGGAGGAAGAGAGGTGGCCCTGGACCGACTGAACACCGTGCGCAGATCGTGATATTCCTCCGGCACCCCTGTCAAATCACCAGGCTCCTCCTGTGAAGAAGAGACAGAGGAAACAGGAGGGATAGCAGACATTAAACATTTCACATGACAAGAGACGTTCCAGGAGAGGATAGAATTACTAGACCAATTAATGGAAGGATTATGACAAACTAGCCAGGGATGGCCCAAAACAACAGGTGTAAAAGGTGAACGAAAAATCAAAAAAGAAATGGTTTCGCTATGATTACCAGAAACAGTGAGGGTTAAAGGTAGCGTCTCACGCTGAATCCTGGGGAGAGGACTACCATCCAGGGCGAACAAGGCCGTGGACTCCCTTAACTGTCTGAGAGGAATGTCATGTTCCCGAGCCCAGGTCTCGTCCATAAAACAGCCCTCCGCCCCAGAGTCTATTAAGGCACTGCAGGAAGCTGACGAACCGGTCCAGCGTAGATGGACCGACAAGGTAGTGCAGGATCTTGAAGGAGAGACAGGAGTAGTAGCGCTCACCAGTAGCCCTCCGCTTACTGATGAGCTCTGGCTTTTACTGGACATGAAGTGACAAAATGACCAGCAGAACCGCAATAGAGACAGAGGCGGTTGGTGATTCTCCGTTCCCTCTCCTTAGTCGAGATGCGGATACCTCCCAGCTGCATAGGCTCAGCTCCCGAGCCGGCAGAGGAAGATGGTAGTGATGCGGAGAGGGGGGCAACGGAGAACGCGAGCTCCTTTCCACGAGCTCGGTGACGAAGATCAACCCGTCGCTCAATGCGAATAGCGAGTTCAATCAAGGAATCCACGCTGGAAGGGACCTCCCGGGAGAGAATCTCATCCTTTACCTCTGCGCGGAGACCCTCCAGAAGACGAGCGAGCAAAGCCGGCTCGTTCCAGCCACTGGAGGCAGCAAGAGTGCGAAACTCAATAGAGTAGTCAGTTATGGATCGATTGCCTTGACATAGGGAAGACAGGGCCCTGGAAGCCTCCTCCCCAAAAACAGATCGATCAAAAACCCGTATCATCTCCTCCTTAAAGTCCTGATACTGGTTAGTACACTCAGCCCTTGCCTCCCAGATTGCCGTGCCCCACTCACGAGCCCGTCCAGTAAGGAGAGATATGACGTAGGCGACACGAGCAGTGCTCCTGGCGTAAGTGTTGGGCTGGAGAGAAAACACAATATCACACTGGGTGAGGAACGAGCGGCATTCAGTGGGCTCCCCAGAGTAACACGGCGGGTTATTGATTCTGGGCTCCGGAGATTCGAAAGCCCTGGAAGTGGCCGGTGGATCGAGGCGGAGATGGTGAACCTGTTCTGTGAGGTTGGAGACTTGGGTGGCCAGGGTCTCAACGGCATGTCGAGCAGCAGACAATTCCTGCTCGTGTCTGCCTAGCATCGCTCCCTGGATCTCGACGGCTGAGTGGAGATGATCCGAAGTCGCTGGGTCCATTCTTGGTCGGATTCTTCTGTTACGGTGAGTGAATGAGGACCCAAAAGCGAACTAACTTAAACAGAGCTTCTTTAATAACCAAACATAGGTAGGCTCAGATAGACCGGCAGATTCCGACAGGACAGGACAAGGTTACAGCAAACATGACGATAGTCTGGCTCAGGCATGAAACACAACAAACAAGAATCCGACAAGGACAGGAACAAAAACAGAGAGAGATATAGGGACCTAATCAGAGGGAAAAAGGGAACAGGTGGGAAACGGGGTGAATGGGTAGTTAGGAGGAGACAAGGCACAGCTGGGGGAAAGAGGGGGAGAAAAGGTAACCTAACAACGACCAGCAGAGGGAGACAGGGTGAAGGGAAAGGACAGAAACACACAACATGACAATACATGACATATAATCTGCTTGTCAATGGGATGCTGGTCAGAAACGTCCCTCATGTTGGGTATAATTACCTTCTTTATTAAGTGTTTATCTCTGGCTGTCTTCTACAAGCTCAGTTTCTTCCTTCTATTACCGTTACCTTGACCCATAGAGATAGATAGAGGACTCATCTTAATATTTGACAATGTGGGTAGTGCCATTGAGGCTACAACCCATAGGAAAACCCACACAGTTAAAAACGTTGACTACTTTAAAATGGTGGAAGCATGGAGGAAGCCCAGGTTTTTTTCTCTGTGGAGAGGAAGTAGAAATTGGAATCAGAGTATTACAGTTTTTTTCGATTGCTAAACGACAGTGGACACAACTGGAGTCACATGTGCAAAACTCTAACTACAGTCTGCACAGCAGCAGTTCATGTGGACCAAACTCTAGTTCGTTTTTCATTGCTTGAACACAGTTTTCAAAACTCTACACACTTATCCCATGACTTTAACCACAACCTGCACAACACTGTGGATTTACAGCACTTTGTTCAAATGCTAACACACTGCTGTCAAAACTGTGAACCACACATTCAAAACGGAATAGATTTCAGCCTTGTGCCTTTCAAACATTGCTGATTGCAATTTCAGCTGAAAGGCTAAGCAGGTGTCTTGTTTTAGACTTGTTAGTGAACACACACACATATTACAGTATATATAGGTAGAGCTCAGAAAGACTCATTTTGGAAATGGAACAAGGAAGATGGGTTCGTGGAGGGAGAAGGGTGGCAGGGAGAGGGCGGATGCGTGGAGGAAGACAAAGAAGACAAAGAGCTGTTATTTCAGATGAAATACGGGCTACACTTATAGACCATGTCGTGAACCATGGTCTCTCATTGAGAGAGGCAGGGTTGAGGGTGCAACCCAATCTGCAAAGATCCACAGTGGCATCTGTAATACGAATTTTCCATCATGCAAACAGGTGAGAGTTACATCCTTACAGTAAATGAAAACATTACAGGAATCTATTTTGTATTGCAATTATAGAATATTTACACAGATATATATTACAGTAAGTTTGACTGTAAAATATATTTTTACAACAGGACCCAAAGGCTGCCCCCAACAGGGGGAAGAGGAAAAATATTTTCAGATGCGCAGGAAAATGCTATCGTTGACATGGTTGTTGTCAACAATGCAATAAAACTGCGGGAGATTCAAGATAGAGTGCTGGCTGATAATGATATATTTGAAAATGTTAATTCTGTCAGCACAACAACTATTGCTCGAGTCCTAAAGAAACACCAAGTTACAATGAAAAAGTTACACACTGTACCGTTCGAGAGAAACAGTGAACGGGTAAAAGAGCAAAGATACCAATATGTCCAGGTAAGACGTCTGAGGTTACGTACACAGCTATACAAAATATTTACAGTAAAAAAAAACACTAGCATTTCTACAGTAAAACTGTGCACTTACTGTTTTTCAGAGAGTAATGGAGGTGGAAGCACTGGAAAGACCACATTCATTTGTATTTATCGATGAAGCTGGATTTAACCTTGCCAAAACACGGCGCAGAGGAAGGAATGTTATAGGTCAAAGGGCCACTGTGGAGGTTCCAGGCCAAAGGGGGGGAAATATCACCATGTGTGCTGCAATGGCCAATGATGGTTTGCTTCTCAACACACCACTCATTGGCCCATACAACACAGAAAGGCTTATAGCTTTCCTAGAACAGCTCTATGCTCAGCTAGTGCCAGCAGAACAGGGGAAGCCAGTAAGAAACCCCCAAGTTTTTGTCGTAGTTTGCGATAACGTTGCTTTTCACCACTCTGCAGCTGTCACAGATTGGTTTTCAGCACATCACAGATTTATGGTTTTGTACCTGCCTGCATATTCACCCTTCCTCAACCCAATAGAGGAGTTTTTCTCTGCTTGGAGGTGGAAAGTGTTTGGTCACCACCCACATGACCAAATGTCTCTTTTGGAAGTCATGCGTGCCGGATGTGAGGACACGAGTCCAGAGGACTGCCAGGGATGGATAAGGCACTCCAGAAGGTTCTTCCCCAAGTGCATGGCAAGAGAAAACATTAGATGTGATGTTGAAGAAAACCTGTGGCCTGATGCTAGAGAGAGGCAGGATTAGGACCTCAATTATTGGTTCGAATTACAGTATGTACTTTTAGTTTCTACCTTTTTTTTCTCATTACTGTAATTCCGTAAATTACTACAGACTATTGAAGCAAACTGCTAATTTACATTTACCTTAAAGAATTGTTATGTTCTAAAAATTTTAATAAATCATGTGAAAGAATGTCACTCTTTTCTTTGAAGAAAATATTACTTTGTATGAAGTCACTGAAATTGTTCAAACTGTAAAGATGAAAAGTTTGTATTTTCTGTATTGGTGTTTGATGCTAGTGTTTTTACTCTCAGTGTGTTCTGAGTGACAGTGTGTGTTATCTCAGTGAGGGTAATAAAATGCAAATTAATTACTTAAAAATCATAAAACTGTGATTTTCTGGATTTTTGTTTTAGATTCCGTCTCTCACAATTGAAGTGTACCTATGATAAAAATTACAGACCTCTACATGCTTTGTAAGTGGGAAAACCTGCAAACTCGGCAGTGTATCAAATACTTGTTCTCCCCACTGTACATGCTAAATGCTTTGCAGAAATTTTTTTGTGTAATAAGGGGATCAAATTAACATCCTACACCTGTATACAGCACTTTCACCAACACACCCACCACACCATCCCTCTACTTTGGCCCGATCATATGCTACATCATGTGGAGCACCCTCTGCCTCTGGATGCACACAAAATATAAACAATTCCACTTCTCGAAAATGTGACATATGTAACAGTTCCCAGCTTGACACAACATATGGGTCGGACAAAGAGCAGGGATCCACGTTTTCCCAAAATCTCACTCCTACCCGTCCAAAATCATCTCTGGTATGATCAGGGCCAAGGCTGGAAGTCTCTACTATAGCTGCCGCTGCAGGCACTTCATCCTGGCTAGGCTTCATTTCAGAGCAAACATTACTGGAGACCGACTCCATCTGGAGTTTCTAAACAGAGCAGGTAGAATGATGGTATTCAAGATCCTCAAGAGAACAAATAGATTTGTTTTTAAATTGACTTGGCTTGTATGCAGCAGACAAAGGTTTGTACTTAGCGCCATTACCTCGGATTAGCATCATCGCCCTTCCACAATGTTTTGTGGAACATAACTCGCCTATTGGTAGACAGGAAGCTTCAATCAGGAAATAAGTAGGAATTGTATTAATTTGCTCATACAAACATGTAAACAAGTGTGTGTGTGTGTGTGGTTTGGTATTATAACAGCAAAATTATACATTTTCCTTGTTAAATGTATTCTGTTGAGTCTACTGTACTAACTCCATGTTGGGTCTGATAACGTGTGAAACATAACTACTGAGACACAGGAAGTCACAATCAGGAAATAAGTTGGACTTTTATTAATATGATAATACAAACAAATAAAACATGCTTGAGTGTCTGGGTTTGAGAGAGAGAGAGAGAGAGACAGAGAGACAGAGAGAGAGAGACAGAGAGAGAGAGAGAGAGAGACAGAGAGACAGAGAGAGAGAGAGAGAGAGAGCGAGAGAGAGAGAGAGAGAGACAGAGAGACAGAGAGAGAGAGAGAGAGAGAGAGCGAGAGAGAGAGAGAGACAGAGAGAGACAGAGAGACAGAGAGACAGAGACAGAGAGACAGAGGCAGAGAGACAGAGGCAGAGAGACAGAGACAGAGAGAGAGAGAGAGAGAGAGAGAGAGAGAGAGAGAGAGAGAGAGAGAGAGAGAGAGAGAGAGAGAGAGAGAGAGAGACAGAGAGAGACAGAGAGACAGAGAGAGACAGAGAGACAGAGAGACAGAGACAGAGAGACAGAGGCAGAGAGACAGAGACAGAGAGACAGAGACAGAGAGACAGAGACAGAGAGACAGAGACAGAGAATGAAGGAGGAAGTTCTGTGCACTGTAGGCTGCTGTATGTGTTTGTATGTATGTATGTATATGTTGTCATGGTGATGTTAAACACCTTTCTCACAAATCCAGTGACGATTCTCCAAACATGACAAGTAATTCCATGCCTTCAGAGGACTCTGATCTGTGCGTATCTCAACACAGTCCTTCACACCATTATCAGGCTGTGGATCATACCAGAACCTACAGGGTTAAAAACAGTCAGATATCATGGTTAATACCAGTATCTACAGGGTTAACAACAGCCAGATATCATGGTTAATACCAGTACCTACAGGGTTTATAACAGTCAGATATCATGGTTAATACCAGTACCTACAGGGTTAAAAACAGTCAGATATCATGGTTAATACCAGTACCTACAGAGTTAAAAACAGTCAGATATCATGGTTAATACCAGTACCTACAGGGTTACAAACAGTCAGACATCACTGTTAGAACATCACAATCCTAAATAATATACAGGCATGTTTCATCTTAAAGTGAACTTTGTTGCCCTCAATGACAATAACCTGTATAGAAAAAGGTTGAATGGAGACTTATTGACAGATTAGTTATCATCTCTCACCCTGTGGTCAGTGGGGTGCCGTCCACCCATTTCCAGGTCCCCTCATTATCAGAGTCAGTCAGACCAATCCAGACTCTCTTCTTGAGTTTGAAGGGAAATGGCTGTTGTTGAGAAAGATAACTATATATTCATATGTTTGTTAATATCTAACCGTCTCTCTCTCTCTCTCTCTCTCTCTCTCTCTCTCTCTCTCTCTCTCTCTCTCTCTCTCTTTCTCTCTCTCTCTCTCTCTCTCACCTTTTCCTTATCACTCTTTATGATCACCAGGTCTGCTCCTCTCTCCAGACAGTCCTCTCTGCTCTCCTTCCAGGTCTTAGTCTCAGTAGACAGGAAGTACCAACTTGATTCTAACTTCTGCCATCCTTCAGGACAGGTTTTTTCTACAAGACGATTAACATTAATTTCCTTCAATTTATCACCCTGTACACTTAATGAAAAAACACAGACTCTTGATCAGGTCTGTGTTGTTAATGATCATTTATTATTGTAGGTTTACTCACTGAGATCGGAAAGCCCGCCGCTAAGAACATCTCTCTCAGTCTGTAGCTGGTCTCTCTCTTTAGTCATGTTGCTATAACTGGTCTGTAGCTGGTCTCTCTCTTTAGTTATGGTGTTATAACTGGTCTGTAGCTGGTCTATCGCTGCAGATGAATTCTTTGAGACGTTGCTGTCTGCAACAACAAAAAATAAAAAGTTGCTCACTAAAATGGATCACATCAGAACTACTAAATCTGAATTATAAGAACTATTTAAACAGTGAACAAAAATATAAATGTAACATGTAAAGTGTTGGTCTCATGTTTCATGAGATGAATTAAAAGATCCCAGAAATGTTTCATTCCCACAAAAAGCTTATTTCTCTCAAATGTGTTTACATCCCTGTTATTCAGCATTTACCCTTTGCTAAAATAATCTATCCACCTAACAGGTGTGGCATATCAAGAAGTTGATTAAACAGTATGATCATTACACAGGTGCACCTTCTGCAGGAGACAATAAAAGGCCACTTTAAAAATGTGTAGTTTTGCCACAAATGTCTCAAGTTTTGAGGGATCTGCATCTGGCATGCTAACTGCAGGAATGTCCACCAGAGACGTTGCCAGATAAACGAATGTTCATTTCTCTACCATAAGCTGCCTCCTATGTTGTTTTAGAGAATTTGGCAGTACGTTCAACTGGCCTCACAACTGCAGACCACGTATAACCATGCAAGCCCCTGACCTCCACATCTGACTTCTTCACCTGTTGGATCATCTGAGGGTGGGGGTGTACTGAGGAGTATTTCTGTCTGTAATAAAGCACTTTTGTGGGGAAAAATCTAATTCTGATAGGCTGGGCTTGGTTCCTCAGTGGTTGGAATCTGGCGGCCAAGTGGGTGGACCTATGCCCTCCAAGGCCCACCCATGGCTGAACCTCTGCCAGTCATGTGACATCCATAGATTAGGGCCTAATTAATTTATTTCCATTGACTGATATGAACTGTAACTCAGTGAAATCTTAGACATGTTTGCATGTTGCGTTTATATTGTTGTTCAGTATAGATATACTGTAGACTTACATTGTAACGACTGGCCTATGATCCCAGCCAGTAGGAGAACACACAGCAGCCCCAGACACACTGCAGCAACTCCAGAGGGTCTCTTCCACCAATGAACATGTACTGAATCACAAATGATTAAAGATCTTTGGTAATGTGTTTTACTGTATCATCCAGGATTGGGACAAATAAATCTTTAGTACTACAGGATAATCTCACCTGTTACATGTATTGTGTGTGTGTGTGTGTGTGTGTGTGTGTGTGTGTGTCCATGCAATCTTACCTGAAGCAACAACTCCATCTCTTGTACTGGGTTTGAAGGCTCTTACGTTGGCATATAGTTGGCCATCAATGTCTGTGTTCTTCATTGCATCAGGCTCATCGTCTTTAAATCGTTCTGAGTTTTCATAGACTCCCTCTGACATCTTAACAAACTTGTGGTCAAATACAGTAACTTCTACTTCTAACCTCAACTCTAATGTACATCTGTACCTGTGTCTTCTCCCTGCACTGTCCTGTGTCTGTGTGATTTATGGAAGTGAAACTCTTTATCAGTCAACCACAGTGTGATATTAACACAATACTGGCCACCACGTGACTCCCACCAGTGACGACACTACAGTGGTAGGCTTGATTACCAACAACGACGAGACAGCCTACAGGGAGGAGGTGAGGGCCCTCGGAGTGTGGTGTCAGGAAAATAAACTCACACTCAACATCAACAAAATAAAGGAGATGATCGTGGACATCAGGAAACAGCAGAGGGAGCAGCCCCCCATCCACATTGACGGGACAGTAGTGGAGAAGGTGGAAAGTTTTAAGTTCCTCGGCGTACACATCACGGACAAACTGAAATGGTCCACCCACACAGACAGCGTGGTGAAAAGAAGGCGCAACTGCGCCTCTTCAATCTCAGGAGGCTGAAGAAATTTGTCTTTTCACCAAAAAAACTCACAAACTTTTACAGACGCACAATCGAGAGCGTCCTGTAGGGCTGTATCACCGCCTGGTATGGCAACTGCTCCGCCCACAACCGCAAGGCTCTCTAGAGGTTAGTGAGGTCTGCACAACGCATAACCGGAGGCAAACTACCTGCCCTCCAGGACACCTACACCACCCGATTTCACAGGAAGGCCAAAAAGATCATCAAGGACAACAACTACCCGAGTCACTGCCTGTTCACCCCGCTATCATCCAGAAGGCGAGGTCAGGACAGGTGCATCAAATCTGGGACCGAGAGACTGAAAAACAGCTTCTATCTCAAGGCCATCAGACTGTTAAACAGCCATCACTAACATTGAGTGGCTGTTGCCAACATACTGACTTAAATCTCTAGCCACTTTAATAATTAAAAACTTGATGAAATGTATGTGTCACTTTAAACAATGGCACTTTATATAATGTTTACATATCCTACATTACTCATCTCATATGTATTTACTGTACTCTATATCATCTACTGCAACTTGCCTATGCCGTTCGGCCATCGCTCATCCATGTATTTATATGTACATATTCTTATTCATTCCTTTACACTTGTGTGTAAAATGTCATTGTGAAATTGTTAGATTACTTGTTAGACATTTTTGCATGGTCGGAACTAGAAGCACAGGCATTTCGCTACACTCGCATTAACATCTGCTAACCATGTGTATGTGACCTATAAAATTTGATTTGAGACAGACAGACAGGAAGCTGTTATTAAAGGAAGTCAGTGGTATGGCCTAAAATGTGTTGGCACAGCAACGCATGCTGAAATCAACTGCAATTACAATACAATAGGTGTTCCAGCAATAACTTCCCTAAACTGACTGTGTCCCAAATAGAACCCTATTTCCTACATAGTGATGGACCCTGGTTAAAGGTAGTGCACTATACAGGGAATATGGTGACATTAGAGACGTGCCCTTAATGTCATTATTCACATTCTATGTAGGTCTTATGTACTGTATCTGTCCTGAAAACACAGACAACTTTTCATCCACGGATAACAAGTACCGCAGGACATTTATAAAGGAAAAGGCTTTATTTTAAACATCAAAAATCATAAAACATTTATAATCTGTTCAGTATCTGAATTGGTTAAAATAAGGTGAATGCTAGTGTCAAGGTAAGGGTCAGTTTTAGGTCTTGTCTATAATCTGCTTGTGATGCTGGTCAGAAACGTCCCGCATGTTTGGTATAATGCCTTCTTTATTAAGTGTTTGTCTCCCCCTACTGGCTGTTTTCTACAAGCTCAGTTTCTTCCTTCTATCACTGTTACCTTGACCCATAGAGATAGATAGAGGACTCATCTTAATATTTGACAATGTGGGTAGCGCCATTGAGGCTACAACCCATAGGAAAACCCACACAGTTAAAAACTTTGACTACTTTAAAAATGGTGGAAGCATGGAGGAAGCCCAGGTTTTTTTCTCGGTGGAGAGGAAGTAGGATTTGGAATCAGAGTATTAAGTATCTGCTCTGTTGAAGAGCAAAGGTGAACACATTGAGAAACTATAACAAACCTTTGCCTGAAGATGGCCTCTCTTCAGTCAGTCAGGTTGTTGTAACTGGTCTGTAACAGAGGAGGAACTTAGCTACTGTACACAGATAACATCTGAATTTGGACCTTGTTGTGAAAGTCTGATATAGTGTAATGATTAGACAAGAATACACTCACAGACTAGTCTCAGGGAGATGTTGAGATTGAATTGTAGAACACACAGAATCCCAAAGCTCACAGCAACCATCCTATAGAGTCTTCTCCCTGAATCCCCAGGTCCTGAGGAGATACACGCTGATGTGAGAACACACACATACCCACACACACACACACACAGACACACATATATACACACACACACACACACACACACACACACACACACACACACACACGTACACATGCACACACATGCACGCACACACACACACACATAAGAGGGTGGGGGTGTGACATAATCAGCCACAATAGGACTGTTTCTCACAGCTGTTTTATAATATAAAGTCTACCAATCAATTCTTAAAGATGAAAACTTATAAATGCCTCATGGAATTAGTTAAACAGTCGTACTCCATCAGAACCCAAAATATATGTTTTTTTATTCCATTGATTGTCATCAATGATATTGTAAACAAACTGTATGTATATCCTTAAAACATGGTTAAACTATAAAGCTGATGTGATGGATGATCAGTCGTGTGTTTGTGTCTGTTTGTGTCTCTGGAGACGGACTGCAGGAGACAAACGTGGTTTTATAGAGGCCCGCCCGAAAGAGAAAATGTACAGTGAACGGCTGTAAGGGTGCTTCGAGGGGTAGTGGGTTACATGGTCTGTTACACATTACAGTATTCGGTCCTGTGTGGCTCAGCATCTGCAGGGCTGTGGGTTCGACTCCTGCAGGGATGAAATGCACTTAAAAGTCTATGCATTCACTGTCAGGTAAGACGCGTTGGATAAAAGTGTCTCCTCTGAAAAGGAAATGGTGAAACACTAAACATGAGGGTTGTACACGTCCTCAAATATGCAGATTCTGGCGTGGGGCTGACAGGGTTATTAAAGGTCTATGCATTCTCTGTCCTGGATGCCGCTTGCCCTCCTTGGCTTCCAGTACATATGGGGCTTTCTGCTGAAGCCTCCCATTCAGTACGTTTTGTAGCAGCATGTCGCAATGGATGTCAACGAATCCGTAAGAATCCGTAATCATTAGTCCAAAACGTTTTGCAACGGAAATAGTTTACTCCAAACAGAAAAAGTTTTGCAAAGAAAACAAGATTTTCTATTGGACTAATTTATTTAGGTCCCTCCCTATTTGGTTCCGTTTCGTACTGTTTGGCTCTGTTTGGTTCCTAGTGAACACACCCTGTTGTCTCCTCCTGTAGTTTATTGGCTGTAGAGTCTGGGGCCAGAGTCTGGGACTTGGTGATGACGAGAGCTCCCTGGATGAAACAACACTGACGCTGGACACCGGCTGTGCTGGCATTGGTCGCCTCCAGCAGACGGTCAGGAAAGGACTGTTTTCCTTGGATACGGTTGCCACAGCAGCATCAGCAGGAAATACTGGGGAGAGGGGAGGGGTCGCAGGCATGTTGCTTGTGATGGAGGCAGATGGCTGATGGTATACATGTTGGATATGACGGAGGCAGTTGGCTGATGGTATACATGTTGGATGGGACGGAGGCAGATGGCTGATGGTATACATGTTGCTTGTGACGGAGGCAGATGGCTGATGGTATACATGTTGGATATGACGGAGGCAGTTGGCTGATGGTATACATGTTGGATGGGACGGAGGCAGATGGCTGATGGTATACATGTTGGATGGGACGGAGGCAGATGGCTGATGGTATACATGTTGCTTGTGACGGAGGCAGATGGCTGATGGTATACATGTTGGATATGACGGAGGCAGTTGGCTGATGGTATACATGTTGGATGGGACGGAGGCAGATGGCTGATGGTATACAGGTTGCTTGTGACGGAGGCAGATGGCTGATGGTATACATGTTGGAGGGGACGGAGGCAGATGGCTAATGGTATACATGTTGGAGGGGACGGAGGCAGATGACTGATGGTATACATGTTGGATGGGACGGAGGCAGATGGCTAATGGTATACATGTTGGATGGGACGGAGGCAGTTGGCTGATAGTATACATGTTGGATGGGACGGAGGCAGATGGCTGATGGTATACATGTTGTAGGGGACGGAGGCAGATGGCTGATGGTATACGTGTTGGATGGGACGGAGGCAGATGGCTGATGGTATACATGTTGGATGGGTCGGAGGCAGATGGCTGATGGTATACATGTTGGATGGGACGGAGGCAGTTGGCTGATAGTATACATGTTGGATGGGACGGAGGCAGATGGCTGATAGTATACATGTTGGATGGGACGGAGGCAGATGGCTGATGGTATACATGTTGGATGGGACGGAGGCAGATGGCTGATGGTATACATGTTGGATGGGACGGTGATGCACTCATCTTCGCTTGTCAGAAGTTTTTGAGGGAATTCCAAACATACCTCTACAGCAGTAGGATGCATGAAGGGGAGAGTGTATGTATGTGTGTATGTATGTGTGTATGTATGTGTGTGTGTGTGTGTGTGTGTGTGTGTGTGTGTGTGTGTGTGTTTGTGTGAGTGTGACTGTACAATATTGTGTGTGTGTACGCAGCAGTGGAGGCTGGAAGGCTGCTGAGGGGAGGACGGCTGATAATAATGGCTGGAATGGAGTCAATGGAATCGTATCAAACACATCAACGATGTGGTTTCCATATGGTTGATATGGATACCATTCCAACCATTATTATGAGCCGCCCTCCCCTCAGCAGCCTCCACTGGACCACAGTCTACATGTGCCCCCACTTCTGTCAATAATAAAACAGGTGCCTCCACTCACCTCACTTTAGACACAGAGCTAGATTGTATAGAATGGTATGAATGGTTCCACTCTTGAATTGTGCCTGTTCAGCTTTCCAACGATAGAACAGAAATCTAAATACTTTGGGCTGTGAGACTACGTGAGGAATTCTAGTCCTTCACTGAAGCATGTTCAACAGGTATAAGTGTCTGATTGTTCCCTGGTTCATGGCAAGAGGGGGAAAGTGAGGGTCTTCCAGCATGACAACGACCCAAAACACACAGCCAGGGCAACTAAGGAGTGGCTCGATAAGAAGCATCTCAAGGTCCCGGAGTGGCCTAGCCAGTCGCCAGACCTGAACCCAATAGAAAATCTTTGGAGGGAGCTGAAATTCTGTATTGCCCAGCGACAGCCCCGAAACCTGAAGGATCTGGAGAAGGTCTGTATGGAGGAGTGGGCCAACATCCCTGCTGTAGTGTGTGGAAACCTGGTCAAGAACTACAGGAAACGTATGATCTCTGTAATTGCAAATATAGGTTTCTGTACCAAATATTAAGGTTTGCTTTTTTGATGTATCAAATACTTATGTCATGCAATAAAATGCAAATGAATTACTTAAAAATCATACAATGTGATTTTCTGGATTTTTGTTTTAGATTCGTCTCTCACAGTTGAAGTGTACCTATGATAAAAATTACAGACCTCTACATGCTTTGCAAGTAGGAAAACCTGCAAAATCGGCAGTGTATCAAATACTTGTTCTCCCCACTGTACATGCTAAATGCTTTGCAGAAATTTTTTTGTGTAATAAGGGGATCAAATTAACATCCTACACCTGTATACAGCACTTTCACCAACACACCCACCACACCATCCCTCTACTTTGGCCCGATCATATGCTACATCATGTGGAGCACCCTCTGCCTCTGGATGCACACAAAATATAAACAATTCCACTTCTCGAAAATGTGACATATGTAACAGTTCCCAGCTTGACACAACACATGGGTCGGACAAAGAGCAGGGATCCACGTTTTCCCAAAATCTCACTCCTACCCATCCAAAATCATCTCTGGTATGATCAGGGCCAAGGCTGGAAGTGTCTACTATAGCTGCCGCTGCAGGCACTTCTTCCTGGCTAGGCTTCATTTCAGAGCAAACATTACTGGAGACCGACTCCACCTTGAGTTTCTAAACAGAGCAGGTAGAATGATGGGGTCCAAGATCCTCAAGAGAACAAATACATTTGTTTTTAAATTGACTTGGCTTGTATGCAGCAGACAAAGGTTTGTACTTAGTGCCATTACCTCGGATTAGCATCATCGCCCTTCCACAATGTTTTGTGGAACATAAATAGCCTATTGGTAGACAGGAAGCTTCAATCAGGAAATAAGTTGGAATTGTATTAATTTGCTCATAAAAACATGTAAACGAGTGTGTGTGTGTGTGGATTGGTATTATAACAGCAAAATTATACATTTTCATTGTTAAATTTATTCTGTTGAGTCTACTGTACTAACTTCATGTTGTGTCTGATAATGTGTGAAACATAACTACTGACACACAGGAAGTCACAATCAGGAAATAAGTTGGACTTTTATTAATATGCTAATACAAACAAATAAAACATGCGTGTGCGTCTGGGTTTGAGAGAGAGAGAGAGAGAGAGAGAGAGAGAGAGAGAGAGAGAGAGAGAGAGAGAGAGAGAGAGAGAGTGAAGGAGGAAGTTCTGTGCACTGTAGGCTGCTGTATGTGTTACAGTATATTGTCATGGTGATGTTAAACACCTTTCCCACAAATCCAGTGACGATTCTCAGAACATGACAAGTAATTCCATGCCTTCAGAGGATCTGTGTGTATCTCAACACAGTCCTCCTCACCATTATCAGGCTGTGGATCATACCAGAACCTACAGGGTTAAAAACAGTCAGATGTCATGGTTAATACCGGTATCTACAGGGTTAACAACAGTCAGATATCATGGTTAATACCAGTACCTACAGGGTTAATAACAGTCAGATAACATGGTTAATACCAGTACCTACAGGGTTAAAAACAGTCAGTTATCATGGTTAATACCAGTACCTACAGGGTGAACAACAGTCAGATATCATGGTTAATACCAGTACCTACAGAGTTAAAAACAGTCAGATATCATGGTTAATACCAGTACCTACAGGGTTAAAAACAGTCAGATATCATGGTTAATAACAGTACCTACAGAGTTAAAAACAGTCAGATATCATGGTTAATACCAGTACCTACAGGTTTACAAACAGTCAGATATCATGGTTAATACCGGTACCCACAGGGTTACAAACATTCAGATATCATGGTTAATACCAGTACCTACAGGGTTAAAAACAGTCAGATATCATGGTTAATACCAGTACCTACAGGGTTAACAACAGTCAGATATCATGGTAAATACCAGTACCTACAGGGTTAAAAACAGTCAGATATCATGGTTAATACCAGTACCTACAGGGTTAAAAACAGTCAGATATCATGGCTAATACCAGTAGCTACAGGGTTAAAAACAGTCAGACATCACTGTTAGAACATCACAATCCAAAATAATATACAGACATGTTTCATCTTAAAGTTAACTTTGTTGATTGCTGCTATCAATGACAATAACCTGCATAGAAAAAGGTTGAATGGAGACTTATTGACAGATTAGTTATCATCTCTCACCCTGTGGTCAGTGGGGTGCCGTCCACCCATTTCCAGGTCCCCTCATTATCAGAGTCAGTCAGACCAATCCAGACTCTCTTCTTGAGTTTGAAGGGAAATGGCTGTTGTTGAGAAAGATAACTATATATTCATGTGTTTGTTAATATATAACCCTCTCTCTATATCTATTTCTCTCTCTCTCTCTCTCTCTCTCTCTCTCTCACTCACTCACTCACTCACTCACTCACTCACTCACTCACTCACTCACTCACTCACTCACACACTCACTCACTCACTCACTCACTCACTCACTCACTCACTCACTCACCTTTTCCTTATCACTCTTTATGATCACCAGGTCTGCTCCTCTCTCCAGACAGTCCTGTCTGCTCTTCTCCCAGGTTTTAGTCTCAGTAGACAGGAAGTACCAACTTGATTCTAACTTCTGCCATCCTTCAGGACAGGTTTTTTCTACAAGACGATTAACATTAATTTCCTTCAATTTATCACCCTGTACACTTAATGAAAGAACACAGACTCTTGATCAGGTCTGTGTTGTTAATGATAATTTATTATTCTAGGTTTACTCACTGAGATTGGAAAGCCTGCCGCTAAGAACATCTCTCTCAGTCTGTAGCAGGTCTCTCTCTTTAGTCATGTTGTTATAACTGGTCTGTAGCTGGTCTCTCTCTTTAGTCAGGTTGTTATAACTGGTCTGTAGCTGGTCTCTCTCTTTAGTTATGGTGTTATAACTGGTCTGTAGCTGGTCTATTGCTGCAGATGAATTCTTTGAGACGTTGCTGTCTGCAACAACAAAAAAGAAAAAGTTGCTCACTAAAATAGATCACATTAGAACTACTAAATCTGAATTATAAGAACTATTTAAACAGTGAACAAAAAATAAATGTAACATGTAAAGTGTTGGTCTCATGTTTCATGAGATGAATTAAAAGATCCCAGAAATGTTTCATTCCCACAAAAAGCTTATTTCTCTCTAATGTGTTTACATCCCTGTTATTCAGCATTTACCCTTTGCTAAAATAATCTATCCACCTAACAGGTGTGGCATATCAAGAAGTTGATTAAACAGTATGATCATTACACAGGTGCACCTTCTGCAGGAGACAATAAAAGGCCACTTTAAAATGTGTAGTTTTGCCACAAATGTCTCAAGTTTTGAGGGATCTGCATCTGGCATGCTAACTGCAGGAATGTCCACCAGAGACGTTGCCAGATAAATGAATGTTCATTTCTCTACCATAAGCTGCCTCCAATGTTGTTTTAGACAATTTGGCAGTACGTTCAACTGGCCTCACAACTGCAGACCACGTATAACCATGCAAGCCCCTGACCTCCACATCTGACTTCTTCACCTGTTGGATCATCTGAGGGTGGGGGTGTGCTGAGGAGTATTTCTGTCTGTAATAAAGCACTTTTGTGGGGAAAAATCAAATTCTGATTGGCTGGGCTTGGTTCCTCAGTGGTTGGAATCTGGCTGCCAAGTGGGTGGACCTATGCCCTCCAATGCCCACCCACGGCTGAACCTCTGCCAGTCATGTGACATCCATAGATTAGGGCCTAATGAATTTATTCCCATTGACTGACATGAACTGTAACTCAGTGAAATCTTAGACATGTTTGCATGTTGCATTTATATTGCTGTTTAGTATAGATATACTGTAGACTTACATTGAACAGACAGGCCTATGATCCCAGCCAGTAGGAGAACACACAGCAGCCCCAGACACACTGCAGCAACTCCAGAGGGTCTCTTCCACCACTGAACATGTACTGAATCACAAATGATTAAACATCTTTGGTAATATGTTTTACTGTATCATCCAGGATTGGGACAAATAAATCTGTAGTACTACAGGATAATCTCACCTGTTATATGTATTGTGTGTGTGTGTGTGTGTGTGTGTGTGTGTGTGTGTGTGTGTGTGTCCATGCAATCTTACCTGAAGCAACAACTCCATCTCTTGTACTGGGTTTGAAGGCTCTTACGTTGGCATATAGTTGGCCATCAATGTCTGTGTTCTTCATTGCATCAGGCTCATCGTCTTTAAATATTTCTGAGTTTTCATAGACTCCCTCTGACATCTTAACAAACTTGTGGTCAAATACTTCTAACCTCAACTCTAATGTACATCTGTACCTGTGTCTTCTCCCTGCACTGTCCTGTGTCTGTGTGATTTATGGAAGTGGAACTCTTTATCAGTCAACCACAGTGTGATATTAACACAATACTGGCCACCACGTGACTCCCACCAGTGACGACACTACAGTGGTAGGCTTGATTACCAACAACAACGAGACAGCCTACAGGGAGGAGGTGAGGGCCCTCGGAGTGTGGTGTCAGGAAAATAAACTCACACTCAACATCAACAAAATAAAGGAGATGATCGTGGACATCAGGAAACAGCAGAGGGAGCAGCCCCCCATCCACATTGACGGGACAGTAGTGGAGAAGGTGGAAAGTTTTAAGTTCCTCGGCGTACACATCACGGACAAACTGAAATGGTCCACCCACACAGACAGCGTGGTGAAAAGAAGGCGCAACTGCGCCTCTTCAATCTCAGGAGGCTGAAGAAATTTGGCTTGTCACCAAAAACACTCACAAACTTTTACAGACGCACAATCGAGAGCGTCCTGTCGGGCTGTATCACCGCCTGGTACGGCAACTGCTCTGCCCACAACCGTAAGGCTCTCCAGAGGGTAGTGAGGTCTGCACAACGCATAACCGGGGGCAAACTACCTGCCCTCCAGGACACCTACACCACCCGATTTCACAGGAAGGCCAAAAAGATCATCAAGGACAACAACTACCCGAGTCACTGCCTGTTCACCCTGCTATCATCCAGAAGGCGAGGTCAGGACAGGTGCATCAAATCTGGGACCGAGAGACTGAAAAACAGCTTCTATCTCAAGGCCATCAGACTGTTAAACAGCCACCACTAACATTGAGTGGCTGTTGCCAACATACTGACTTAAATCTCTAGCCACTTTAATAATTAAAAACTTGATGAAATGTATGTGTCACTTTAAACAATGGCACTTTATATAATGTTTACATATCCTACATTACTCATCTCATATGTATATACTGTACTCTATACCATCTACTGCAACTTGCCTATGCCGTTCGGCCATCACTCATTCATGTATTTATATGTACATGTTCTTATTCATTCCTTTACACTTGTGTGTAAAATGTAATTGTGAAATTGTTAGATTACTTGTTAGATATTATTGCATGGTCGGAACTAGAAGCACAGGCATTTCACTACACTCGCATTAACATCTGCTAACCATGTGTATGTGACCAATAACATTTGATATGAGACAGACAGACAGGAAGCTGTTATTAAAGGAAGTCAGTGGTATGGCCTAAAATGTGTTGGCACAGCAACGCATGCTGAAATCAACTGAAATTACAATACAATAGGTGTTCCAGCAATAACTTCCCTAAACTGACTGTGTCCCAAATAGAACCCTATTTCCTACATAGTGATGGACCCTGGTTAAAGGTAGTGCACTATACAGGGAATATGGTGACATTTGAGACGTGCCCTTAATGTCATTATTCACATTCTATGTAGGTCTTATGTACTTTATCTGTCCTAAAAACACAGGCCACTTTTCATCACTGGATATAAGGTTATCACAGGTACCACAGACAGGACAACTATAAAGAAAAATGCTTCATTTAAAACATCAATAATACGTTTATAATCTGTTTAGTTTCTGGATTGGTTAACATTAGGCGATGGTTAGAGTTAAGGTACGGGTCAGTTGTTGTACTTAAAAAACAGGTAGTCTACACAACAATGTTCCCTCTAAACAGACCGTGTGCGTGGCAGCGCAATTCCTCCAGAACTGCTGGGCAGAAGAATTGCCCTGCCGGGCAGAGACTCAATAAATTGAAATTCACTTAGTTTGCTCTATTACTTTGCACTATATAGATCAACGTTTGTTCTGTGATCGAATCAATATTATATCAGCCCATTTTCAATGCAACAAAACAAAACAAATCTAATTTTCCAAGTTTGAGTCTGTGAATTTGTTGTAGACAGAGTCACAGCGCAAAGGAGTAAACTAGTACTCTATTGACAGGTGTTGCCTACGAGCGGTATTGTAATTACCCTTGAGTGAACGCGCTTTTTAGATCAGTTCAGAGCGCAGAGTCGCGCGTGTGCACATTTGTTGATATTCCTTGCTAGTCGAGTTATTAGTTTAGTTATACATAAGTATCGGTCAGCAATGGATAGTGACTGCTTTCTACGAGAGCACAAAACGTGTAGGCGACATTTTAAGCTGTATTTGAAAAGCCAGTCAAGTAAAACGCTTATTTCTTAATTAAAGTGGCAGTGTTGTATTTTGAGACAGGCTTGAACATGCAAATAAGCCAATAGGCAGAGTGGTAGCCTACATTGTCTAATTCTCTGTCTAGTAATAATAATTTATTTTACTTTGTGTGATGTCTGGCATGATGAGAGATGGGGAAATACTTTGTTGTGAAGGAAGTGTTCAGCAGCCATCATGTTGACTAGCAGAGACAGAGGACATAGGGTGGACGTGAACTGTTCTAACATCTACTGTCTATACACAGGTTAACTGTCATAACATCTACTGTCTATCCACAGGTTAACTGTCATAACATCTACTATCTATCCACAGGTTAACTGTCATAACATCTACTGTCTATCCACAGGTTAACTGTCCTAAAGTTTACTGTCTATACACAGGTAAACTGTCCTAACGTTTACTGTCTATCCACAGGTTAACTGTCCTAACGTTTACTGTCTATCCACAGGTTAACTGTCCTAACGTTTACTGTCTATCCACAGGTTAACTGTCATAACATCTACTGTCTATCCACAGGTTAACTATCCTAAAGTTTACTGTCTATCCACAGGTTAACTGTCCTAAAGTTTACGGTCTATCCACAGGTTAACTGTCCTAACGTTTACTGTCTATCCACAGCTTAACTGTCCTAACGTTTACTGTCTATCCACAGCTTAACTGTCATAACATCTACTGTCTATCCACAGCTTAACTGTCATAACATCTACGGTATATCCACAGGTTAACTGTCCTAAAGTTTACTGTCTATCCACAGGTTAACTGTCCTAACGTTTACTGTCTATCCACAGGTTAACTGTCCTAAAGTTTACTGTCTATCCACAGCTTAACTGTCATAACATCTACTGTCTATGCACAGGTTAACTGTCCTAACGTTTACTGTCTATCCACAGGTTAACTGTCCTAACGTTTACTGTCTATCCACAGGTTAACGGTCCTAACGTTTACTGTCTATCCACAGGTTAACTGTCCTAACGTTTACTGTCTATCCACAGGTTAACTGTCCTAACGTTTACTGTCTATCCACAGATTAACTGTCATAACATCTACTGTCTATCCACAGGTTAACTGTCATAACATCTACTATCTATCCACAGGTTAACTGTCATAACATCTGCTGTCTATCCACAGGTTAACTGTCCTAAAGTTGACTGTCTATCCACAGGTTAACTGTCCTAACGTTTACTGTCTATCCACAGGTTAACTGTCCTAACGTTTACTGTCTATCCACAGGTTAACTGTCCTATCGTTTACTGTCTATCCACAGGTTAACTGTCATAACATCTACTGTCTATCCACAGGTTAACTGTCCTAAAGTTTGCTGTCTATCCACAGGTTAACTGTCCTAAAGTTTACTGTCTATCCACAGGTTAACTGTCCTAAAGTTTACGGTCTATCCACAGGTTAACTGTCCTAACGTTTACTGTCTATCCACAGCTTAACTGTCCTAACGTTTACTGTCTATCCACAGCTTAACTGTCATAACATCTACTAGATGGGGAAATACTTTGTTGTGAAGGAAGTGTTCAGCAGCCATCATGTTGACTAGCAGAGACAGAGGACATAGGGTGGACGTGAACTGTTCTAACATCTACTGTCTATACACAGGTTAACTGTCATCACATCTACTGTCTATCCACAGGTTAACTGTCATAACATCTACTGTCTATCCACAGGTTAACTGTCCTAAAGTTTACTGTCTATACACAGGTAAACTGTCCTAACGTTTACTGTCTATCCACAGGTTAACTGTCCTAACGTTTACTGTCTATCCACAGGTTAACTGTCCTAACGTTTACTGTCTATCCACAGGTTAACTGTCATAACATCTACTGTCTATCCACAGGTTAACTATCCTAAAGTTTACTGTCTATCCACAGGTTAACTGTCCTAAAGTTTACGGTCTATCCACAGGTTAACTGTCCTAACGTTTACTGTCTATCCACAGCTTAACTGTCCTAACGTTTACTGTCTATCCACAGCTTAACTGTCATAACATCTACTGTCTATCCACAGCTTAACTGTCATAACATCTACGGTATATCCACAGGTTAACTGTCCTAAAGTTTACTGTCTATCCACAGGTTAACTGCCCTAACGTTTACTGTCTATCCACAGGTTAACTGTCCTAAAGTTTACTGCCTATCCACAGCTTAACTGTCATAACATCTACTGTCTATGCACAGGTTAACTGTCCTAACGTTTACTGTCTATCCACAGGTTAACTGTCCTAACGTTTACTGTCTATCCACAGGTTAACGGTCCTAACGTTTACTGTCTATCCACAGTTTAACTGTCCTAACGTTTACTGTCTATCCACAGGTTAACTGTCCTAACGTTTACTGTCTATCCACAGATTAACTGTCATAACATCTACTGTCTATCCACAGGTTAACTGTCATAACATCTACTATCTATCCACAGGTTAACTGTCATAACATCTGCTGTCTATCCACAGTTTAACTGTCCTAAAGTTTACTGTCTATCCACAGGTTAACTGTCCTAAAGTTTACTGTCTATCCACAGGTTAACTGTCCTAAAGCTTACTGTCTATCCACAGGTTAACTGTCCTAACGTTTACTGTCTATCCACAGCTTAACTGTCCTAACGTTACTGTCTATCCACAGCTTAACTGTCATAACATCTACTGTCTATCCACAGATTAACTGTCATAACATCTACTGTCTATCCACAGGTTAACTGTCATAACATCTACTATCTATCCACAGGTTAACTGTCATAACATCTGCTGTCTATCCACAGTTTAACTGTCCTAAAGTTTACTGTCTATCCACAGGTTAACTGTCCTAAAGTTTACTGTCTATCCACAGGTTAACTGTCCTAAAGCTTACTGTCTATCCACAGGTTAACTGTCCTAACGTTTACTGTCTATCCACAGCTTAACTGTCCTAACGTTACTGTCTATCCACAGCTTAACTGTCATAACATCTACTGTCTATCCACAGCTTAACTGTCATAACATCTACTGTATATCCACAGGTTAACTGTCCTAACGTTTACTGTCTATCCACAGGTTAACTGTCCTAACGTTTACTGTCTATCCACAGATTAACTGTCATAACATCTACTGTCTATCCACAGGTTAACTGTCATAACATCTACTATCTATCCACAGGTTAACTGTCCTAACGTTTACTGTCTATCCACAGGTTAACTGTCCTAACGTTTACTGTCTATCCACAGATTAACTGTCATAACATCTGCTGTCTATCCACAGGTTAACTGTCCTAAAGTTGACTGTCTATCCACAGGTTAACTGTCCTAACGTTTACTGTCTATCCACAGGTTAACTGTCCTAACGTTTACTGTCTATCCACAGGTTAACTGTCCTATCGTTTACTGTCTATCCACAGGTTAACTGTCATAACATCTACTGTCTATCCACAGGTTAACTGTCCTAAAGTTTACTGTCTATCCACAGGTTAACTGTCCTAAAGTTTACTGTCTATCCACAGGTTAACTGTCCTAAAGCTTACTGTCTATCCACAGGTTAACTGTCCTAACGTTTACTGTCTATCCACAGCTTAACTGTCCTAACGTTACTGTCTATCCACAGCTTAACTGTCATAACATCTACTGTCTATCCACAGCTTAACTGTCATAACATCTACTGTATATCCACAGGTTAACTGTCCTAACGTTTACTGTCTATCCACAGGTTAACTGTCCTAATGTTTACTGTCTATCCACAGGTTAACTGTCCTAAAGTTTACTGTCTATCCACAGGTTAACTGTCGTAATGTTTACTGTCTATCCACAGCTTAACTGTCATAACATCTACTGTCTATCCACAGGTTAACTGTCCTAACGTTTACTGGCTATCCACAGGTTAACTGTCCTAACGTTTACTGTCTATCCACAGGTTAACTGTCCTAACGTTTACTGTCTATCCACAGGTTAACTGTCCTAACGTTTACTGTCTATCCACAGGTTAACTGTCCTAACGGTTACTGTCTATCCACAGGTTAACTGTCCTAACGTTTACTGTCTATCCACAGGTTAACTGTCCTAACGTTTACTGTCTATCCACAGGTTAACTGTCATAACATCTACTGTCTATCCACAGGTTAACTGTCATAACATCTACTGTCTATCCACAGGATAACTGTCATATCATCTACTGTCTATCCACAGGTTAACTGTCATAACATCTACTGTCTATCCACAGGTTACTTTAACACTAACTGTTGCTTTGACACGACTATAACAATTTACATTTGATATTTTATTGTATTGTATTCAATATGGGATACTTGATTCTGCCACCAATGTTACTGAGAAATGGCTGGAACTCATCCAGTGACAACATGAGAGACGGTGACCATGACAACAGACTGACCACACACTGCAGTGGTTTTAACTTGGGGTCGAGGGTAGCGTCAAAGACATAAAGGGGGAGCGTTAACTTTTTGTCAGCAGCATCACTTTTAGTTTCAAATCTCCCTGCGGTGAACCAAAGTAGAGCTGTACATGAAGATCTGCATATCTTTGTGCTTCAGTGTGGGCTTCAGTGTGGGGACATGGTTTGTGGTTATGTCTGCCTGTAAAGAAATCTGACCAGGTATAAGTAGATCTTGGTGCTTCAGTGTGGGGACATGGTTTGTTGTTATGTCTGCCTGTAAAGAAATCTGACCAGGTATAAGTAGATCTTGGTGCCTCAGTGTGGGAACATGGTTTGTGGTTATGTCTGCCTGTAAAGAAATCTGACCAGGTATGAGTAGATCTTGGTGCCTCAGTGTGGGAACATGGTTTGTGGTTATGTCTGCCTGTAAAGAAATCTGACCAGGTATAAGTAGATCTTGGTGCTTCAGTGTGGGAACATGGTTTGTGGTTATGTCTGCCTGTAAATAAATCTGACCAGGTATAAGTAGATCTTGGTGCCTCAGTGTGGGAACATGGTTTGTGGTTATGTCTGCCTGTAAAGAAATCTGACCAGGTATAAGCAGATCTTGGTGCTTCAGTGTGGGAACATGGTTTGTGGTTATGTCTGCCTGTAAAGAAATCTGACCAGGTATAAGTAGATCTTGGTGCCTCAGTGTGGGAACATGGTTTGTGGTTATGTCTGCCTGTAAAGAAATCTGACCAGGTATAAGTAGATCTTGGTGCCTCAGTGTGGGAACATGGTTTGTGGTTATGTCTGCCTGTAAAGAAATCTGACCAGGTATAAGCAGATCTTGGTGCTTCAGTGTGGGAACATGGTTTGTGGTTATGTCTGCCTGTAAAGAAATCTGACCAGGTATAAGTAGATCTTGGTGCCTCAGTGTGGGAACATGGTTTGTGGTTATGTCTGCCTGTAAAGAAATCTGACCAGGTATAAGTAGATCTTGGTGCCTCAGTGTGGGAACATGGTTTGTGGTTATGTCTGCCTGTAAAGAAATCTGACCAGGTATAAGTAGATCTTGGTGCTTCAGTGTGGGAACATGGTTTGTGGTTATGTCTGCCTGTAAAGAAATCTGACCAGGTATAAGTAGATCTTGGTGCTTCAGTGTGGGAACATGGTTTGTGGTTATGTCTGCCTGTAAAGAAATCTGTCCAGGTATAAGTAGATCTTGGCAGACCGTCTGAAAAAAACGTCCTGAAGCTGAACAATACAAAACAACCTCAATCGTGCTCCAGTCTGGTAAATTGAACTATCAGATCATTATAATCTGATAAGATGTTACAACAACAGTGGTTGTTGTATATATAGTGCAACATTTTCATAGTGCAAAAAGTATGACAAATACTGTCAACATTGTAATCCCTGTGTGATTTCATTTGGTAACACTTTTTTTGTATAGTCCATCTGTAGATGCTCTATCACTGGCCCTCAAAATTAGGGCCAAATTAGAGCCGGGTCGAATTACATTTTCAAATTGGAATCTGGTCGTGGGAAACCCGATCCAGTGCAGCCCAGTTTAACAACTGGTGCCAGCTCTATTAGAATTTGGGCTGGTGACACCGTTACTATGCAACTACCAGCTGATCACTGCTGGATGCTGAGACCAGGTTTAGCTAGCTCGTCTGCGCTTGTTGCTGTTAGCTAGCACATGGACAAGCAACACTGATGTAGTCAGACATGACACGAATTACCACCATAGCTGGATCATTCATTTAATTATCTAACAGGAATTGTTGCTGGCCATGTCATATTAAAAGCTGGCTAGCTACAAACAACAACAACATTCACCAATATCTTACTGATTCCCTCCACCCTATCAATATTGTGTTTATATTCACCATTATGTTACTGATTCCCTCCACCCCATCAATATTGTGTTTATATTCACCAATATGTTACTGATTCCCTCCACCCCATCAATATTGATGGTTTGGAAAATCTGACCATGACTCCGTTTTGTTGCTCCCAGCCTATAGACAGAAACTAAAACAGGAAACGCCCATGCTCAGGTCTGTTCAATGCTGTCCCGACCAATCCGATTCCACGCTTCAAGATTGCAGTGATCACGTGGATTGGTCTATGTTCCGGAATACGCTGATTCTGTGAGCGAGTTTATTAGCAAGTGCATTGGTGATGATGTACCCACAGCGACTATTAAAACATTCCCCAACCAGAAACCGTGGATAGGGAGTTTTTCCTAGCCACTGTGCTTCTCCACCTGCATTGCTTGCTGTTTGGGGTTTTAGGCTGGGTTTCTGTACAGCACTTTGAGATATCAGCTGATGTAAGAAGGGCTATATAAATACGTTTGATTTGATTTGATTTGATTGATGGCAGCATTCACACAAAACTGAAAGCGTGAACCACTGCTTTTAATCAGGGCAAGTCGACCAGAAATATGACAGAATACAAACAGTGTAGCTATTCCCGCCGCAAGGCAATCAAACAAGCTAAGCATCAGTATAGAGACAAAGCAGAGTCGCAATTCAACGGCTCAGACACTAGAGGTATGTGGCAGAGTCTACAGTCAATCATAGATGACAAAAAGAAAACCAGCCCCGTCGCGGAACAAGATGTCTTGGCACGATGACAAACTAAACAACTTATTTGCTCACTTTGAGGACAATACAGTGGCATCGACACGGCCCGCTACCAAAACCTTTGGGCTCTCCTTCACAGCAGCCAATGTGAGTAAAACATTTAAATGTGTTAACCCTCACAAGGCTGCCAGCCCAGACGACATCCCTAGCCGTGTCCTCAGAGCATGCGCAGACCAGCTGGCTAGTGTGTTTACGGACATATTCAATCAATCCTTATCCCAGTCTGCTGTTCCCACATGCTTCAAGAGGGCCACCATTGTTCCTGTCCCCAAGAAAGCTAAGGTAACTGAGCTAAATGACTATCGCCCCATAGCACTCACTTCTGAGCTAAATGACTATCGCCCCTTAGCACTCACTTCTGAGTGCTATATGGAGCTATGGGGCTGAAACAACTTACCCTTCTCAGTGCTCTCTCACCCAACCCTCTCACTCAGCCGCAGAGAGCTCTCCAAGTTGTATTTTCTCCTCACTCTTGTTATTCTTACAACCCGTTACGAACTGACCTTAGGTTCAATTGAGTTTGTCTGATATAATTCATTACAGATTAGACATGATGGGACACATGCAATCCTGTCAAGACTTGCATAGTGTGAAAGGTAATAAAACTGTAGGATTTTGTATACCATGTAATGTGAAGGAAGCTTTAAGCCAGTACTAACGTGTCATTTCTTTGTACAGCCATTAGATATGATAGTCAAGAACATAAGGGGATTTTAAGGATTTTGAAAATGGTGTAATGTGAAAGAAGTTTTATCATGTTAGTCACAATGTCACTCAAATGTGTATGTGATGATAGTGGTTGGTTCTCTTTGGTTTCATCTCGGCAACTCGGAACCAATTATTGCGTGAGCGCTGGCCTCTGGACAGTTACTAGTGTTGGTTGTGGGGGTAGCCCCCCTCCCCACTTTCTTTGCAAGTCTCGTGCAATGCATGGCCGAAAAATCCCTCCCCTTCCAAAACTACAAAACTTCCAGGTTCACTGTAGCTAGCCGTGGTCAAGATGTACATGGCAGTGTCATGTCTTTGGCTATGCCGGATTAAGTGATATGACATGCTATTCTATAAAATCATTTCTCCGTAATTAATATTACTTGATTGAGCTAATCATGTAAATGTAATTAACTAGAGAGTCGGGGCACCACAAAATAATATTTATAGAGCTGTTATCTTCCGAATAAACTCTTAAAGACCTAATAATATTTTACATCAATAGCAGTCAATATTAATTGTCACCTTGATTCAGTCTCATCTGAATGTTGTCAATTCTTGGTTATCTTCACGAACCCTGGCTAACAAGTTGAATAAGCAATGCAAAATTGGGTTTAATTATTTATTTACTAAATACCTAACTAATCACACATAATTACATATACAAAGAATGAATTATACCTTGATTTCAAATTATGTCATAAAGGAAAACGTCCCTGGCGGGCGGAACAGATTTCACAGCTGGTTACACAAAAGAAAAGGGCTGGGTTTGAGTGAAAGAGTGGGAAGACTGAGGGACAAAGGGAGAAGCTGTGCTATCGTAAATACAGTATCTTATGCATTCTAAATTACCGCCCATTTGGAAAAGGAAAATGCAATAAATATTTACTCTGAGCTGTGCTTCGGTAGGTTGGTGGTAGATGGAAGACCGTGTTGCCCAACCGAGTCCTTTGTCCTTTGAAGAATGTCTCTGGTGGTCAATTGGATACGTTGTAGTAACGTCGTTGTGTGATAGACGGAATACTCTGTCTGTTCCTTCCTAACCCTCGTTTGCAGCTGCTGTTGCTAACTCAAGGGCTAGGAGGTATCACTTCTGTAGTGAATAAGAGTTCAAAGTTCATACTATTCGCAACCAAAGCTCACGCTGATGTTGGCTTCATTCTGTAGTTATTATCTGAACCATTCCGACACGGACCGTCGTCCTCACATCCTCGGAACAGGAGGTTATATTGTCATCAAGGCTTTATATAGGAGGTGAGAGGAGGGCGTGTTTGAAAAGTTTTATAACCCATGTCCCTTCACAGGGGCGGGCCACTGATTGAGCAGAGCCCTAACCTTATGAAAACCCAAATCTCTCATTTGGAAGCTAAAATTACATTTAATCTCTTCGCCAATAATGTGATATTCAAACATTTAAATTGAACAACAATTCCATGTGAATCCGATAACTGATGTGTAGAATTTCCACTGTAGAGTTTATGCCATCTTATCATTGATGAGAATGTCTCAGATGACAACCGAACTGACATCATATTCATTAAGTACCACTGGATATGTTCAATTGGTTGGATTACCAGAATATAGTTCATTTCCCCCCACCTTCTGATGTTCCCAGAATCTCTATGTTAACCAAGGGGTTTGCAAATGTAACATCAGTAGGGTAGAGATGATATCATATTCATTACGTACCACCGCATATGTTCAATTGGTCGGATTACCAGAATATAGTTCATTTCCCTCCACCTTCTGATGTTCCCAGAATCTCTATGTTAACCAAGGGGTTTGCAAATGTTACATCAGTAGGGTAGAGAGAGGAAAAAGGGGGGAAGAGGTATTTATGACTGTCATAAACCAACCCCCAGGCCAACGTCATGAAAGCAGCAAACGTCAAGAAATTATTACACATGACCAAGACATTTAATCTCAACCATTTTAATACAGTAGCAGTCAATGCAGGTTTAAACAAGTCTTAACAGGGGTTGCATTTCAGGCCGAATACATTGCAGACGTTGCATTTTATCAACAAATGCTTGTGTGCCACGTCATCGACAGCGTAGTGGGCATCAGATTGCGATATGATGTGGTTAGTTGATATGTTAAAGGCCTATCCAGGCGTGAGATTCGGCATGCGTCTACAATGTAGTTGACCTGGAACACAGCCAGGATCTTTACACTGTAAAGCTTGGGCTATCACAGTTCCTGAGTTATTTTGAGTGTGTTTCCTTGGGTTGCCGCCGGAGGGCACCCTTGCCTTGTTTTCTAGTTCCCAGGTTACCCTGATTGTTCTCGTTAGTTTCACCTGTGTTAAATTACATTTTCTGTTCACTGGCTGCCTGGCTATTTTGGTTCCTCAGTTGGCCTGCTGCATTGCTGAGGTCTTATGTTTTGTTAAGTGCACTCAGGTGCTGACGCCTTGTTTCTACCTAGGTTTTAAGTAAATATCTGGATTTACCCTTACCTCTGCTTGCTGTGTTTCTCTGCGACTGGGTTTGAGTTAGTACAAGCCTCATTGTAACAGGGGCAGCTGTGTCAGATCAGGCTACTTCTCATCGTACGTTGGTAATGATCAGTAATATACAGTAGTTATCAACATAATATAGAGTATTATGTAGCCTGTATCTGATGCTCTGATAATGTTTGATTCTCCTCCACTCAAAATCAATTTGCAATTCAGATCACAGTCTACTCCCTTGCTCTTTAGTGTGTAGACGACTTCACACAACAGGTTATTCACTGGTGACTTTGTCTGGATTTTGGTGACTTCAAAAATCTTAAAGCTTCTCTCTCTTCAGGAAAGGCTGAGTAAGAAGTTAGCTCAACACCAAAGCAAGTGTGGATCTCAAAGCAAGACACATTCTGAAAGTTGGTTAAGTCGGATCTTGAAGTGCTTGAGGCGAAGGTGCCGAAACGGATCTCGTGGTTGAGAACAAACTTCTTGTTGGTTCTGTGAAAGGTTTCCTTACATGTCTCTTGTCTTTCTCTAAGAATCTGAATGGCATCAGTCAGGTAGAAATGCAGTGCATGGTACCTGAATGACGTTGTCACATATGCAGAATCTTGAACTGCTTTGTTGAAGTCCACATAGATCGATTTGGAATTGGGTCTGGGTTTGTTATTCGTATACAAATAGAGCAATGGAATGCTGTGTATTCAAACTGTCTCCATGTGGTATAGCGTGTACACAACATTCTGTAGACTTGACCTTTTGCGCAAATGGCATTATTTAGATAGAGTGCCAGGGCGAATTCCATTTCTTACACAAGCACACACCGACACATTCAGATATACTACATACGCACCCTAGTGGTCATCTGTTTTTTCACCCACACCCGCCCGCAATGGCTAATAACCCATCTGCCTGACTGTATGTGATATGGTGAAAATCTGACCCCCACACTCAATATTTATTTGACATGGGGTGCATGACTTTGTTTAGCTTGATTTAGATACGTTTCTGCTTATAATTTCCAACATTTTGGTAGGCTATTTGTTAGACAACTTTTCAATAATTAGATAAATGTAGCATCTATTTTGTCATTACAAGTATATGTTGCCCTAGAAGAATAAATAAACCCTTGATCAACAGAACAATGTATAAGATCAATAGAATGAATGCTAGGTGACATCGGTGAAGTTGTCATCTTTCACCTTGCAAAGATGTTTAGGGTCTGTGGAGAAAATACAAGAACCCAACAAATAAATTGAAATAACTGCTGTGTAAAATGTCCAAATGAAATAATTTTGACCGGTTGTAAGGAAAAAGACAGCTGTGAAAACGACCAAGGTGTTTCTGATGAGATTTTAGTTTGGCTTTGATGCATATTTTATGTGGTTAAAATATGATCAGGTTTTATGTTGCTTTTACGATGAAGACAGCACCTCTACAGATAGTATCGAACTGAGCATTGCATTCTGTCAAAATGCAGAAATAAATAAATCACATTTCTCCACTCCTATTCCCAAGTCCAAGCTTTGCCTACATGTGGTCTATCATTTTACTGCAAAACGTGTTTAATTCTGCAGGAGTTGATATTGCGGCTATATGTGAGGTTATAAATCTTCTTTGGGCTAGGGGGCAGTATTTTCACATCCAGATAAAAAGCGTGCCCAAAGTAAACTGCCTATTACTCAGGCCCAGAAGTTAGGATATGCATATGCATGGTGATATAGGATAGAAAACACTCTAAAGTTTTTAAAACTGTTAAAATAATGTCTGTGAGTATAACAGAACTGATTTGGCAGGCAAAACCCTGAGCACAATCCATCCAGGGAATTTTTTAGCCAAACACATTTAGACTCACTTCCTGACATCGAATCCAAATACAAATTCCCTGTCTTAGGTCAGTTAGGATCACCACTTTATTTTAAGAATGTGAAAAGTCAGAATAATAGTAGACAGAATTATTTATTTCAGCTTTTGTTTCTTTCATCACATTCCCAGTGGGTCAGAAGTTTACAAACACTCCATTAGTATTTGGTAGCATTCCACAAGCTTCCCACAATAAGTTGGGTGAATTTTGGCCCATTCCTCCTGACAGAGCTGGTGTAACTGAGTCAGGTTTGTAGGCCTCCTTGCTCATACACACTTTTTCAGTTCTGCCCACACCTTTTCTATAGGACTGAGGTCAGGGCTTTTGTGATGGCCACTCCAGTCCCCCTACTTTGTTGTCCTTAAGCCATTTTGCCACAAATTTGGAAGTATGCTTGGAGTTATTGTCCATTTTGAAGACCCATTTCTGACCAAGCTTTAACTTCCTGACTTACGTCTTGAGATGTTGCTTCAATATATCCACATAATTGTTCTACCTCATGATGCCATCTATTTTGTGAAGTGTACCAGTCCCTCCTGCATCAAAGCACCCCCACAACATGATGATGCCACCCCCGGGCTTCACGGTTGGGATGGTGTTCTACGGCTTACAAGCCTCCCCCTTTATCCTCCAAACATAATAACGATGGCAATTATGGCCAAACAGTTACATTTTTGTAAACTTCTGACCCACTGGGAATGTGATGAGAAAATAAAAGCTGAAATAAATAATTCTCTCTACTATTATTCTGACTTTTCACATTCTTAAAATATAGTGGGGATCCTAACTGACCTAAGAAAGGGATTTTTACTGTCATGAATTGTGAAACTGAGTTAAAATGTATTTGGCTAAAGTGTATGTTATCTTCCTACTTCAACTGTACTTTCCTTACACACATCCTTTTATTACTTTTACTTTACTTTGCTTTACTTTCATCCTTTATTCTGTCATCAACCTCTCTCTACCTCTCCTCCCTCTATCTGTAGTTAGTACTACATCCACCCAGGTCTCTGTCACCAACACTACAGCTGTACCTGTAGTTAGTACTACATCCACCCAGGTCTCTGTCACCAACACTACAGCTGTACCTGTAGTTAGTACTACATCCACCCAGGTCTCTGTCACCAACACTACAGTTGTACCTGTAGTTAGTACTACATCCACCCAGGTCTCTGTCACCAACTCTACAGCTGTACCTGTAGTTAGTACTACATCCACCCAGGTATCTGTCACCAACACTACAGCTGTACCTGTAGTTAGTACTACATCCACCCAGGTCTCTGTCACCAACACTACAGCTGTATCTGTAGTTAGTACTACATCCACCCAGGTCTCTGTCACCAACACTACAGCTGTACCTGTAGTTAGTACTACATCCACCCAGGTATCTGTCACCAACTCTACAGCTGTACCTGTAGTTAGTACTACATCCACCCAGGTATCTGTCACCAACACTACAGCTGTACCTGTAGTTAGTACTACATCCGCCCAGGTCTCTGTCACCAACACTACAGCTGTACCTGTAGTTAGTACTACATCCACCCAGGTATCTGTCACCAACACTACAGCTGTACCTGTAGTTAGTACTACATCCACCCAGGTCTCTGTCACCAACACTACAGCTGTACCTGTAGTTAGTACTACATCCACCCAGGTATCTGTCACCAACACTACAGCTGTACCTGTAGTTAGTACTACATCCACCCAGGTCTCTGTCACCAACACTACAGCTGTACCTGTAGTTAGTACTACATCCACCCAGGTCTCTGTCACCAACACTACAGCTGTACCTGTAGTTAGTACTACATCCAGCCAGGTCTCTGTCACCAACACTACAGCTGTACCTGTAGTTAGTACTACATCCACCCAGGTATCTGTCACCAACTCTACAGCTGTACCTGTAGTTAGTACTACATCCACCCAGGTCTCTGTCACCAACACTACAGCTGTATCTGTAGTTAGAACTACATCCACCCAGGTCTCTGTCACCAACACTACAGCTGTACCTGTAGTTAGTACTACATCCACCCAGGTCTCTGTCACCAACACTACAGCTGTATCTGTAGTTAGTACTACATCCACCCAGGTCTCTGTCACCAACACTACAGCTGTATCTGTAGTTAGTATTACGTCCACCAGAGGGACACCTTTGACTTTGTATCTAAGGATCTGCGTGATGCTTTCTCTCCTCCTGTGGAATAGACTAGAGCTATAGAGTTGTGTAATAGTTCCTTGTAGGTAGATGTCATGTGGAACAGTGGAATCAGTGCAATGAGTTTTGTCATTAGTTGTAACCGGTATGTATATGTTATGATATACTAAATTACACTTTGGTAATATGAACTTTTTGTCATAAAACATGTGAAGAGTTTTTCTTTCTTTTTTTCTCTTAAATCTGTCAATCTGAAACTATGGAGATATCATCAGAACTTCGGCTTTTTCATTCTGAGTATCTCTCCACAGTCAGCATAGATAGAACAAAGACCCTATATGGAACAGATCTAGAATCAGGGTTCCCTCCCCAAATCCTAACTTTAAGCAGTTGTGGTGAAATTCAAAACAGACCAAAGATCAGTGTCTTGTGGCTACTTCCCCTTGCACCACCAGTCACAGAGTGCAAGACATAATTGTCTCTCCAGTTGAAGGCTGGGGGTGCTGTAAACTTAGGATATATTTGTAGGGCATATGTGATTTATCCAAAATTGGGACCCTGTGAATTCACACATATAGCATGATATAGAGTCATATCATGTAGTATATTATCACTTCAGTTGAATCTTAAGTTTAAAACTGATGAACACAGTGGGAAACAAACATGCTCAGATTAGGAACTAAGGCTGGTGCAAGTCACGTGGGGACCAGTTTCCCCTTCACAGTTGAAAGTTAAAACAATAGTGTCACTACAGTAAATCACACATACGCAGGACAGTGCAGGGAGAAGACACAGCTGCAGACGTAGATTAGAGCTGAGGTTAGAAGTAGAAGTTACTGTATTTGACCACAAGTTTGTTAAGATGTCAGAGGGAGTCTATGAAAATTCAAATGGATTTAAAGACGATGAGGCTGATGCAATGAAGAACACAGACATGGATGGTCAATTATATGCCAACGTAAGAGCCTTCAAACTCAGTCCAAGAGATGGAGTTGTTGCTTCAGGTAAGATTACACACACACACACACACACACACACACACACACACACACACACACACACACACACACACACACACACACACACACACACACACACACACACACACACACACACACACACACACACACACACACATGAAACAGGTGAGATTACCCTGTAGTACTCTAGCTTTATTTGTCCCAATCCTGGATGAAACAGTAAAACACATTACCAAAGATCTTTAATCATTTGTGATTCAGTACATGTTCAGTGGTGGAAGAGACCCTCTGGAGTTGCTGCAGTGTGTCTGGGGCTGCTGTGTGTTCTCCTATTGGCTGGGATCATAGGCCTGGCTGTCTACTGTAAGTTTAGTATGTTGTCACTGAGACTTAAGTAGCATACTTAATCATACAATCATATAATCATCAATGGTGTGGTAATTACATTTTTGATTAACTCTTCCTTTTTACAGATGGAGTCAGTAGTCATCGTGACTCAACAGAGCGAGACCTGCTACAGGCCAGTTACAGCCTTCTGACTAATGAGAGAGACCAGCTGCAGACCAGTTACAACAACATGACTGAAGAAAAATACCACCTACAGACCAGTTACAACAGCATGACTGAAGAGAGAGACCAGCTACAGACCAGTTACAGCCTTCTGACTAACAAGAGAGACCAGCTGCAGACCAGTTACAACAAAATGACTGAAGAAAAAGACCAGCTACAGACCAGTTACAACAACCTGACTGAAGAGAGAGACCAGCTACAGACCAGTTACAACAACCTGACTGAAGAGAGAGACCAGCTACAGACCAGGGTTAGGTTATCTGGTGAGTGGATTTCATTCATTTCATTTAGTACATAGAATACTTTTGAATGCATGTTGTTATGTTGTGTTTATCTCAGAGGAACCCTGTCTAGCTGAATGGTGGAAGTTTGGCACCAGCTGTTATTATGTCTCCTCCAAGATGAACACAGCTGGGGCCGGTCAGAAGGAGTGCAGAACAATGGGAGGAGAGTTGGTTGTTATAAACAGCAGAGAAGAACAGGTAATAGATAATACATTATTAAAACTACAATGCAACTGTCTCTTTATTATCATCTACTTCTCTGATTAGTATTCAACATGTATAACCAACTGCATCGCAAATGTTCATGTCACTGTCAATTTATAAATTACCATTTCCTGTCAGAAACAAAAGTTTGCATGAGATTATATAAACTCAGCAAAAAAAGAAACGTCCTCTCACTGTCAACTGCGTTTATTTTCAGCAAACTTAACATGTGTAAATATTTACAGTATATCACAAAAGTGAGTACACCCCTCACACAAAATATTGACACTTTGGGCCCAATTTGGACATTTTCATTTAGGGGTGTACTCACTTTTGTTGCCAGCTTTTTAGACATTAATGGCTGTGTGTTGAGTTATTTTGAGGGGACAGCAAATTTACACTGTTATACAAGCTGCACACTCACTACTTTACATTGTAGCAAAGTGTCATTTCTTCAGTGTTGTCACATGAAAAGATATACTCAAATATTTACAAAAATGTGAGGGGTGTACTCACTTTTGTGATATACTGTATATGAACATAACAAGATTCAACAACTGAGACATAAACTGAACAAGTTCGACAGACATGTGACTAACATAAATTGAATAATGTGTCCCTGAACAAAGGGGGGGTCAAAACCATAAGTATCAGTCAGTATCTGGTGTGGCCCCCAGCTGCATTAAGTACTGCAGTGCATCTCCTCCTCATGGACTGCACCAGATTTGCCAGTTCTTGCTGTGAGATGTTACCCCACTCCTCCACCAAGGCACCTGTAAGTTCCCGGACATTTCTGGGGGGAATGGCCCTAGCCCTCACCCTCCGATCCAACAGGTCCCAGATGTGCTCAATGGGATTGAGATCTGGGCTCTTTGCTAGCCATGGCAGAACACTGACAATCCTGTCTTGCAGGAAATCATGCACAGAACGAGCAATATGGCTGGTGGCATTGTCATGCTGGAGGGTCATGTCTGGAGGAGCCTGCAGGAAGGGTACCACATGAGGGAGGAGGGTGTCTTACCTGTAATGCACAGCATTGAGATTGCTTGCAATGACAACAAGCTCAGTCTGATGATGCTGTGACACACCGCCCCAGACCATGACGGACCCTCCACCTCCAAATCGATCCCGCTCCAGAGTACAGGCCTCGGTGTAACGCTCATTGCTTCAACGATAAACGCAAATCTGACCATCACCCCTGGTGAGACAAAACTGCGACTCGTCAGTGAAGAGCAACTTATGCCAGTCTTGTCTGGTCCAGTGACGGTGGGTTTGTGCCCAATGGCTACGTTGTTGCCGGTGATGTCTTGTGAGGACCTGCCTTACAACAGACCTACAAGCCCTCAGTCCAGCCTCTCTCAGCCTATTGCGGACAATCTGAGCACTGATGGAGGGATTGTGCATTCCTGGTGTAACTTGGGCAGTTGTACCTATCCCACAGGTGTAATGTTCGGCTGTACCAATCCTGTGCAGGTGTTGTTACAAGTGGTCTGCCACTGCGAGGACGATCAGCTGTCCATCCTGTCTCCCTGTAGCGCTGTCTTAGGCGTCTCACAGTACGGACATGGCAATTTATTGCCCTGGCCACATCTGCAGTCCTCATGCCTCCTTGCAGCATGCCTAAGGTACGTTCACGCCGATGAGCAGGGACCCTGGGCATCTTTCTTTTGGTGTTTTTCAGAGTAAGTAGAAAGGCCTCTTCAGTGTCCTAAGTTTTCATAACTGTGACCTTAATTGCCTACCGTCTGTAAGCTGTTAGTGTCTTAACGACCGTTCCACAGGTGCATGTTCATTAATTGTTAATGGTTCATTGAACAAGCATGGGAAACATTGTTAAAACCCTTTACAATGAGGATCTGTGAAGTTCTTTGAATTTTTACGAATTATCTTTGAAAGACCTGAAAAAGGGACGTTTTTTTTTTGCTGAGTTGATATACCCATACTATTATATATTATAATACTACTATTTTACTCTGACTATTATAATACTACGGTTATACTACTACTACTACTATACAATTACTACTACTGCTACTACTATACTATTAATGCTATACTATTATTACAACGATACTACTACGACTTGTACTTCTGCTACTATACTAATACTACTATTATACTAGTATTATGATACTACTATTATACTACTACTACAACTATTATACTACTACTACTATATTAGTACTATTCCTACTACTACTATTCTACTATTACTGTACTACTACTACTACTACTACTACACTACTAGTATGCTACTACTATTATACTACTACAATCATACGACTACTACTATACTACTAGTATGCTACTACTATTATACTACTACTATCATACTACTACTACTACTATACTACTAGCGTGGAACCCCGTATTATCGGCATATTCATCAGCATTTAAGAAATATATTACCTTCAACTGTGTTGTCCTGTGATCAAGCCATCAATATTTGTGATTATTGGTGTCGTAAAAAATATTAGCTAACGGGTTAGCAATTAGCTTGTTTAACATTTCAGTGGAAATACTACTACGATCAGCTTTTCGATAAGCGGTTTTTCAAAAAAATATGTCCCGTATGTCCTCTTGATAAGTGTGTAAATCAGACAACTTTCTTGTCCTGCTAAGCATTCAAAACGTAATGAGTACTTTTGGCTATTAGGGAAAATGTATGGAGTAAATAGTATATATCTTTAGGAATGTAGTGAAGTAAAAGTACTATTATACTACTACTATTATACTACTACTATTATAATAATACTATTATACTGCTACTATTATACTACTACAATTATAATAATAC